>NW_028261392.1:14530406-14817906 GCF_051295495.1 Thamnophis sirtalis
AATGAACACTTGGATGGTTAAAATCAAACACACCAAAACAGCACACAAAAATATTAAAACAAAATGTGCAAAACATATCACTCATCCAAGGATATTCACATACTTATGAAAGCCCCTGGCCATCCTAATGTCCAAGGAACCAACCAAATCATCAGTGCTTTGTGAAAGCATTGGGACATAAAGCGTATGTTCTTGGTTATAGCTTGTTTCACTTACAATTTCCTTCTCTAGCACTTAAGATTTTCCAAAACTATAAAATATCATCCATTGTGCACAGTCTTTCTTCCTCCTATTTCCTCTGGCTTCCAAGATTATCCCATTTCTGAGGCTATGCTGAAATTCCTTATAATCAAGACCTTTCTAGTGTTGGGGCCTGCCACTATCCAAGATCTCATTACAATGGCTCAATTTTCAGTTTCTGAGTGAATGGTCTAATTTTCTTAGATGTCCTTCATTAATATTTATCAATTGGAATTCACCAATAACTTAACAGTAATTCTCAATATCATTTTTGACATGTTCATGCCATTTTCAATAAATATTTGTTTACTGCAGCTGTTAGTTACCACGGCAATGACAATGATCACAGGCCCGATAAAAACGGTAGACCTAGTCCAGTGGTGGGTTGCTGCCGGCGTTACTGCCAGTTCAGCAAACATGTTTAAATTATTTTAGAGTAGCCAAAATATATTTACAATTCTCAAGGCAACTTTTGAGCAACCCTAATCTTTAGAAAAAAGCAGAGACATCATCCTGCCAACAAAAGTGTGCATAGTCAAGGCTATGGCTCTCCCAGTTACAATGCATGGCTGTGAAAGTTGTACCATAAGAAAGGCTGAGCGTCAAAGAACCGAGGCCTTCGAACTATGGTGCTGGAGAAGACTCCCGCAAGTCCCTTGAATTGCAAAACGATCAAACCGGTCAGTCCTAGAGGAGATCAATCCTGACTGCCCTTTAGAAGGCCAAATCCTAAAGATGAAAGTCAAATACTTTGGTTACCTAATGGGAAAGAAGGACTCGCTGGAGAAGACCCTAATGCTGGGAAGGATTGAGGGCAAAAGAAGAAGAGGACAACAGAGAATGAGGTGGCTGGATGGAGTCACTAAAGCAATTGGTGCGAGCTTAAATGGACTCTGGCGGATGGTAGAGGACAAGAAGGCCTGGAGGAACATTGTCCATGGGGTCGTGATGAGTCTGACATGACTTCACAACTAACAACGTTTAAAAATTGAAAGTTGAACAAATTGACACGCCCTACAATAAATATGTCTTCATTACAACTGGCCATTTTATTTAAGATTTGGGAGTGAATGTCCCCTGTTTCTTCAGTGTTGAGAAAATTCATTCCAGCATTGATCTGTGAAACTTTTCAGCAGGAGAACCTGTTCTAGAATATCCCAAGAAACCTTTAAACACAACTTGTGAAATAGCCTTTTGATTTGTCTGGAACTTTGGAATGAGAAAGAAGAAATAGGAATTCACCAGATGCCTGTACTGGCTTGTCTAATTTCTTATTTGCATTCTGTTCCAAGAATTATAGATAAGGGATTCCCCAGCTGCCCTTGAAAATGTCAGAAAGTGAATGTTTGGAAAATGTGCACTCCATGTAAAATAAAAATTGTTACAGAAATGCAACTCTTCCAGTTAATGTTGATTTACCATCTAATAGAATGCTCTGCTATAACTGATAGTTTGATGCCATTTTTCTTTTGCAATCTGCAAAATATACCCCACAAAAAGACCAACATTTTTAATGCCAAGAAAAGAGATTTCAAAATTTCTACCTCATTGCCTGTTTTATTACTTTTCCCTTTTTTTAACCTGATATTTTTTAGGTATGCATGAATTCTAAAATTTTCAGAGGACTGTTACATTTTTCTGTATTTTAATATTTTGATATATTCATTTCCCCCCAGAATACATATAAATTTCTGGTGTTTTTTCTCCATTAAGAGTGGTGCTGATGTGATGCAGAAATAAAATTAGGCTGCCTTCAGTACTACAAGAGAAAGAACTTTCTACTACAAGAGAAATAACTTTCTTTCTCTTGTAGAAAAAGAACAAGACAGAAAGAAATATTTAATCCTCTTGGGGAAGTTGTTGAGCATTAACCTACAAAACATAAATATTTGCAAGGGAACTGCATCCTAGCTAGAAAAAAAAGCCCACATAAATTATTTTCAATACTGCTGCTGAAGACTTCTCTTTTCTGTTTATCTGCAAACAGCTTCAAGGACAGAGCTGCTTGGTAATTAGATGCCTATCCAGCTGTCCACTGTCAACCATAAAGTTTTGCTACATCCGAGGGTGTCTGATTTATCCTATCCTGTAATCCTACCATGCGTATACTTCAAAACAAATATTCTTGAAGGGTTTCTTCAAGTACTCTATCAAAGCGCCTCTATGAAATCCATATGATTTAAAAATCATTTCATTGTTTTAAAAACCACAACGAATACGCAAATTGAAGAAATAATATGAATGTGCAGCAAGAGATTCTCATTGAAACCAATGTAAAATATCTGTTCATTTAGTATGATCAACATAATGTAGCTTTACTTGGGTAACATCTGTAGCAGTTATGGTATTAGCGGCAAAGGAGGTGTAGTTTCAGCCTGCAAAATGGGCTAGCATTATTAACTGAGGCAGGAAGAAGTGATGTGGTTGAAATATATGCTCAAATTTAACAGGGTGGATTAACTCACGAGCATTTCAATTTCAAAAATAATGTTTTTAAAGAACATGTTTACTGCTATGCTAGAAACACTTAGCTATGCAATACCAAAATTTCTTATTTTGTAGCCTTTTGGACCTAGCAGGCCTTCCTGAAGCCTCCTAGGACCAAAAACAGGCTGGGGGGGGGGGTGTTTTGCACTCCCCCTGCTCCCCCCCCCCCCGCACAGGCGTGTGAGCTTCCTGCATTTGCAGCAAAGACCTGAAAATCAGTTGGCTGGCAGGAGGCACATGCATGTGTGGTGGAACTGTGCTCGTGTGCCCGTAGAGAGGGCTCTGTGGGCCAGCTGTGGCACACATGCCATTGGTTCGCCATCACGGGGCTAGACGTACCCAATTTCTGCAAAAGTTCTTCAGCCCATTCATCATCTTTGTTGCTCTTTTCTGCACCCTTTCCAGAGTCTCAACCTCTTTTTATATTGTGGTGATCAAAACTGGATGCAGTTGGATGCCAAATTGGAGCCAAAACTGGGCAAACCTAACTTTCGTACCTCCTAGGGCAAAACCTTTTCAACTTTTTCATTATGTATTATGATATTATGTAAAATGTCATAAAAACATTCCCTGTGCTCAGCTGAAGATATTTGACAGCTCCTTTCAACATGGGCTTTTTTTTTTTTCATCTCTGAATATCTCCTTTAATTTTTAAGAATTTTTTCCAGTGCAGCTGGTACTTCAGAAGCTCTACTTTAGTTTTTCTTACGTGTTTCGTTGTATTCAGTCCTGTAGGAAGTTGGCGGGAAGATTTGGTAAGGAAATATCTCTGAAACAATGACCCAACAGGTCACCGGATGTCTACTTCATTATCTAGGAAAATGAAAATTGTAGGAAGCCAAAACTGAAAACTTCCTTCCCTATCTGATTATTACAATGCATTTCCGAATATGCTTTGGTTTCAGCTACCTCTACCTCATCTATCAAAAAATGTCTACCCTTAAATTACACATCCAAAATACAGCAGTGCCGATAACACCTCTTTTTATCAGTTAATGGATGCTCAGAAAACAAATTCAGATGAATACAAGTGTCAATCACTCCTTTTTCTGTTGTTCAAGAATGTTTACCCATTACGTAATGCCACACAGTGTGTTGCTTTCCGGTGGGGGCTGGAGTGAGAAAAGTCTGTCACAATGCAAGTTTCACTTCATGTTTAGGTGACACCTGAAAGACTGGAGCTTGCCATTCTTTGTGCCAATCATTACATGCATGTGTCACAATGCAGATTTCATTATTTTGGCATCATCACGGTTCGGAAGAGATGCTTATCTCTTCCATAACCAATGAACACACACACGCACACACACACACACACACACACACGCACACGCACACACACGTACATTTGTGTGTGAGAGAGAAAGAGATAGAGGGAGGGAGAGAGGAGGGGAGGAGAACTTGAGGCTTGAGAGTGGGACAGGAAGTGGGCAGTAAAGCTTTTCCCATTTCTTTTAGTTATGTCTATACTTTTGAGTCAGAGACTTATCCAATTGACTTACTGTACTTCCTGGCTGTAAGGACTAACTGGTTCACCAACCTAGTCTCTTTTTGCTCAACTACTACTTGTAGGTCATTGAGATTGAGAAAGAGTAACTATGCAATAAGGCTGAGCTACGTGCTACTAGAGGCACCACATCAAAGCCCGAATTGCTTTGATAAATTTGCTTCCAGACACAGGAAGAACATAAGGGAAAGGTGTTGTAGAGCAATGGACAAATGGTGCTATCGTTTCCCCCCCCCCAATTCAGGTGCCTCAAGTAAGGGGCCATATCGAAGTGTAATCTGCTCATTTCATCAGAATCTGTAGCCCCATGGTCACGTGATCAAAATTCAGACGCTCGGCAACTGTTTCATATTTATGACGGTGGCAGTGTCCTGGGGTCATGCAATCAACATTTTGAGATCTTTTTATTAATTTAACAAGATCAGTGAGTCCCTCAACAACTGCTGCAAGAAAGGTCCAAAATTCATTTCACTCGCTTAACTGTCGCACTTAGCAATGGAAAATTTGGGTTCAATTGTGGCCGTAAGTTGAGGATTAGGCCCCTATAAGAGGCGTAGACTTATATTAAAAGTTCAGAATTTGCAAGTCTGCCATGGTAGCCTTCGTGGAAAGACTGCAGATTACAGACTGAAGTTTATGACTTGCTTCAGAGAAAACAGGGTTTAATCCCTGACATTTCTAGGTAGGACAGTAAAAGTTTTCCTCCTCCTTTTATAAGCAGAGACCTGTTCACGTAATATATTATGTCACAATGACTGAAATGCAGTGTAGTCCAGTCCTAGAACGTAGGTAAAATTATTCAACTTTGTACTCGTGATTTGTTTTAAGTTAACTATTATCCAGCATGTTATCTGGATCTGGACTAATGGCTCTAATTCATAAAGAGAAAGAGGAGAAATGGCAAAAATGTGATTGCAAAGCATTCGTTAGGATAAGAAAACAAAACAAGTTAAGGTTGACCAGCTCAGTAAAAATAGAAAAGCCAATATACAGCTTGGCATGCAAACAATTTCTGTAATTAGATGGATGCATCATACTAAGTTGTCATTTGATAACCATCATTTATTAAGGAAACATCCTAAGCCAAAACTTAACACATGTCCCTTATCTTTCCCCATAGCCACCTGACATAGAGGTAAGTCCTCAACTTATGACAACTGCCCTCCAAATTTTTGTGGCTAAGCGAAATGGTTATTAAGTGAGTTCCGTCCCATTTTATGGCCTTTCTTGCCCCAGTTGTTTAAGGGAATAGCTGCAGTGGTTAAGTCAGTAACATGGTTGTTAAATAAGTCTGGTTTCCCATTAACTTTGCTTGTCCGAAGGTCACAAACGGTGAACGCATGACCCCGGCATGACTGCAACTGTCATAAATATGAATCAGTTGCCAAGCATCTGAAATTTGATCAACGGTCGCAAGTGTGGAAAACGGTCATACGTCGCTTTTTTCAGTGCCATTCTAACTTTGAATGGTCCCTAAACAAATAGAATAGAATAGAATTTTATTATTTGTATGCCGCCCTTCTCCGGGAGGACTCAGGGCGGCGAACAATTCAAGGGGGAAAAAGGGGAACATAAAAAACAAAATACAAATAATAAAAGTAAACAACAGTTGCACAACCATACATGTCGAGAGGGGAGGGGAACTCATCAACCCCAGGCCTGCCGGCACAGCCAGGTTTTGACGGCTTTTTGGAAGGCCTGGAGAGAGGTGAGGGTTCGAATCCCTGCGGGGAGTTCATTTCAGAGGGCCGGAGCTGCCACAGAGAAGGCCCTCCCCCGGGTAATAGCCAGGTGGCATTGGCTGGTAGACGGAACCCGGAGGAGGCCAACCCTGTGAGATCTAATGGGTCTGTGGGAGGTAATTGGCAGCAGGCGGTCTCTCAAGTACCCAGATCCGATATGGTTCTTAGTCGGGGACTATTTGAATACGGCTGAAATGTCATTTGTGCCCTGAAAGAATTGGAAACATAATTGAGAACCCCATATAGCTATCTAGTAAAAATAGCTCTCCCCTATTTTTCAGCTTTAAACACCGTTAACTAATTAAAAAGAGTTCCATCGTTTCCTGTATATATAAGATCTCAGGTCTTATGATTCAAATGTCACAAACAATAGCCATGTCAATATTACAAAGAAAGAACCTAATGTGCTTTGTGGCTTTGAACAAAGCATATGTGTAGGATAGTGGAGTAGGTTGCAACACACACACACCCCCGGCAAGGTGACCTAATTATCACCACCTACCTCAAGTCATTACTTAAAAGAGACTGAAAAGTAATGAGCATAGGACTTTGCAACTATGATAAACAGGGTGTGGCTAAGTGTAAGTAAGGATTGCTGAAGTTAGATGGGGGAGAAAATCAGCTCCATTAGTCTCACAGATAAGAGAGAGCGAGGGCAGCAGTGGTGGGTTCCGGATCCTGTTGCAACCGGTATGGTGCAACGGGGCCGGACGTCCACCATGTGAACGTGTGCAGTATGCGCGCAGCACGCGCATGCGTACTTACCGCCGGTGATGCTATGCGCCGTTCTAGCTGGTTGGCAGGCGCCATATGCTCCATGCGCATGCGCAAAAGCCCCGATTGGCTCAAATACAGATAAGGTGGGCGGGCAGGCGGGCCCTTCGGAACGCTACCTGGTGCTCCCAGCAGGCACTGGTACGCCCGTACCGGGGCGTACCGGTCGTATCCCACCACTGGGGAGCAGATAGTATAAACATCTATTCACAGCACAGGACAGCACAATAGCAGCATTAAGAATAACTAAACTTTGGACTGACTACTGGGAAAATAATGGCAGAATGAAGAGAGGTTTAGGGAAACCAACGCAGTAAAAAAGAGGAACCGGTGAAGGGTTCATCAAAAACCCCACATTAATGAGCAGGCTAGGATGACTCATAGTGCTGGCTCTATAAAGAGCAGGGGTGTCAAAATCAAGGCCTGGGGGCCAGGTCTGGCCCGCAGAGTGTTTAGATCTCCCCCACAGGGCCGTCCTAGAAACAGCAAAGGACCAGCCCATATGGTGCTTCTGCCAGCAAAAATTGAGTTCGGGAGGGTCGCATGCATCCCTCCGAGCTCCATTTTTGCTGGCAGTGGGTTGCAGGACGCCATCACAGCTGGAAACAAGAGCTCAAGATGGCTGCACATGCCCCTCCCCCCGCTCCATTTTCATTGGAAGGAGGTAACAGGAGACCGTCATGGCTAGAAACGGAGCTCGGGAGCCCGTTTTCATTGGCAGAGTGCTCAGACCACCACAGGAACACCCAACACTTGTGATGTTGAGCTGGCCATGCATGCCCTGGCCACGCCTACCCCAGCCGCCTGAGGTCAAACACAACTTTGATGCGGCCCTCAAAGAAATCAAGTTTGACACCCCTGATATAGAGCCTCCCCAAAAGAGGCTGTAAAATAGCAATATCCAGGGAGTTTTAGCACTTTGGAAGCCAGTCAGATAAGCATCTTGTTCAAACCGCGGTTCAGCACTTTCAGTTAGCTGCTTGGTTCGCCTCCTCTCTTAACCACGTTAGGAAATTATTTGTCACTGACATTTTGGGATGTAAAAAAACCCCAAACCTTCTGAAGAGCAAGGTTTACTGTGCTGGGAGAGTTGTTTTTTTCACCCATGATGACAGAAGCTTCATATAAATTTAAGGATTATATATTAAAAAACACTTTTGGAAATTAGCAATAGGAGGACTAGAATGTTGATTTTGGAAAAATAAGGGGCCAGGTGGACTTGAAATACAACACACACACACACACATACATATATATATGAATATGAAATATATATAGTGGAAGTAGTGGCTTCCTCCCCTATTTGGGCATACCAGGGGTTGTGACTTTAAATACATACCTGTTCCCTGGCTCAGCTGATAAGGAGAAGAATCCTGTGGCTTAGTGGTTAACACATCTGCCTAAGATGCAATACAGCACAGGTTCTAATCCCATGGCTAGCTGATGAGAGCTAAATAGCTTGAAATAGATCTATACTAGTCTCCCTTTATTTATTTATCAGCACAAATACAACACAAATGTAACAAAGGCAACAGTAAAAATATTGGGTTTCTGTCTGGATGGTCTCTTGTGACGAGCCGATGGAGAGAGAGTGGAAGTAGTGGCTTCCTCCCATATTTGGGCATATGAGGGGTTGTGACTTTAAATACATATATACATATACATATACATATACATATACATATACATATACATATACATACATACATACATACATACATACATATATATGTCAGTGGTGGGTTTCAAAATTTTTTGGATCTTCTTCTGTAAGTGTTGCCTGCTTTGTGGGTCCACTGGTGGAACCTCTTCTAACTGGTTCGGTAGATTTGACGAACCGGTTCTACTGAATAGGTGCGAACTGGTAGGAACCCACCTCTGCTATATGTCTATCTGCCTGTCTCTCTCTCTCTCTCTCAATCATTATCTATCTATCTATCTATCTATCTATCTATCTATCTATCTATCTATCTATCTATCTATCTATCTATCTATCTCCATCCATCCATCCATCCATCCATCCATCCAATCAACTGTCTATCATCATTATGTATCTATCATCTATCTATCTATCCATCCATCCATCTTGAAATTAACTGTAAGAAATCATCACATAAGAAAATATTATTGATTGAAAATAAATTTAAGGGGGAATTGTGAAAATAGACTAGGAATAGGTCAGGGAACATAAAGATTATAGTTCAAGTGGCCATTAATGGAGCAATATTATTTGAAATCCAGGCTATTTAGTAACAAGGAATTTGGAAATTGCTTCTATGATTGATTGCCACTGTAGGTAGCCCTCACTTAATGACCATTCATTCACTGACCATTAGAAATTACATAGCCGCTGAACAAAGGGACTTAAGATCAGTACCTGAACTTGCAAGGCACTGCGGTGATGGTTGCAATCTGGGTCCTTGGCAACCCATTCACATGACAGGTGTATCCAGCGTTTATGTAACGGCCATTTATGTTAATGTTGTAAGCTTTACTTTGTGGCAAATAAATTTAACAAAAAAAGAAACAAGCAAATAAATCAGGGCAAGCCACTTGAATATAAACCAAGAGCAAACCCCACTCCTTGTTAGCACTGGGGCTGGTGTTACCTAGTTTGGGTAATGAAATGTCTGCAAGGAAACAACCAAGTTCAGAGAGCACCAAGGATTTTTCACTGCTACATAGGGAGACCTATTCAGGGCAGCATTCAAACCCCATCCCTATTCCAGAGTCTGGAAATGGGGTCTTCCCCCTCTACGCTTCCTTCTTCCCTGGGATGACTCAGGAGAAATATAGGTAGTCCTTGCTTTACAACAGTTCCTTTAGTGACCGGTAAAGGAAGAGGAGGAGAACAGAATAACAACACAAGAGTTGGGAGGGACCTTGTAGGTCATCTAGTCCAACCCCCACGCCCAGGCAGGAGACCCTAACACCGTTCCTGACTGACGGCGGCCCAGGCTTTTCTGAAAAGACGGCCCGGCTTTCCTTTCGCCCGCCGAGAGCCTGGAGGCATCTCAACCCCTCTGAACTCGCCTCCTCAGCCGTTCCCTCGCCTCTCAGGCGCGCTTCACTCCCGATCTGCTCCTGAGGTGAGCGGCCGGGAAAGCGAACGCCCGGCTGCCCGAGAAGGAGGAGGCGGAGGCGGCGGAGGAGGAGGAGGAGGAGGAAGGAGGCGGTCGTCAAGGGAGGAGCCAGCCGCACCGCCGGAGCTAAGCAGAGTCGGAGGAAGACGGAACCGGGAGGAGCGAAGAAGAAGAAGAAGGAGAAGAAGAAGAAGAGGAAGCAGGGTCGGAGCTGAAAGGAGGAGAGCGCTGAGGCGGCTAGGCCCGACGCGCCCCCCCCCCGCTCCGCCGCCATCATGGAGCAGCAGCAGCAGCAGCAGCAGCCCGTCAGTCGGTACCAAGTGGTGAGCGACTCCCTGCGGAGGGAGGTGGGTGGGTGGGGGGTCTAGACGGCGGGCGAGGCCGGGGTTCGGGCCTGGTGAGGCCGGGGCTTGCCGGCGGAGCGTCCCCGGAGCACCCTGGAAGGGAAAAAAAGAGACGCGAGGAGCGCTTCCTCCTTCTTCCTCCTTCCCTTCCCTCCTCCTTTTATTCTTCTCTCCTTCCTTTCTTCCTTCTTTTCTTTCCTTCCTCCCTTCTCTCCTTCCCCCCTCCTTCTCTCTTTACTCCCCTCCTCCTTTTCTCCTTCCCTCCTCCTCTCCCTTCTTTCTTCCCCTCTTCCTCTTCCTTCCCTCCCTCCCTCCTCCTCTCCCTCCTCCTTTTCTCCTTCCCTCCTCCTCTCCCTTCTTTCTTCCCCTCTTCCCCTTCCTTCCCTCCCTCCCTCCTTACTTCTTCTCCCTCCCTCCTCCTCTCCCTCCTCCCTCCTCCTTTTCTCCTTCCCTCCTTTTCTCCCTTCCTTCCTCCTTTTCTCCCCCTTCCTCCTCCCCCTTCTTCCTTCTTTCCTTTTCTTCCTTCTCTCCTTCCCCCTCCCTCCTTCTCTCCTCCCTCACCTCCTCCCTCCACCTTTTCTCCTTCTCCCCTTCTCCTCTCCTTTCCTTCCTCCCCTCCTCCTTCCCCCTCCCTTTCTCCTTCCCCCCTCCCTCCCTCCCTTCCTTCCTTTCTTCCTTCCTTCCTTCCCAGCCTCTAAAGCTGCTGCCAGCCTGTAAAATTCCCCTCACCCATCCATCCTGCCTCTCTGTTACATCCGTGTTTTGTTTTCCCCTGTCTCAATTACACAACACGGTTGTTTTTCTGAGCAATTTTCGCTGAAGGAGGTGAGGTAGCCAAAAGTGAATTTCTCCTCCAGGACTTTTACAGCTAGTCCTCGACCCTGCGACCACCACGGAGCCCAACATTTCAATCTTGTTATAAGGGAGAGACCTTTCTTAAATGACGTTGGCCCCGTTTTATGACTTTTCTTGCCACGGTTGTTAAGGGAATCACTCGAGGTCGATAAAAGTTAGTAAACCCGGTTGTTAAGTGAATCTGGCTTCCCCTATTGACTTTCTTGTCAGAAGGTCACCAGAGGGGATCGCGTGAGCCCGGGGATGCAGTAAATGGTCATAAATATGAAGCGGTTGCCAAGCTTCGGAATTTTGATTGCACAGTCATGGGGAGGCTACAAAGGTCGTCACTGTGAAACATGGTCATAAGTTACATTTTTTTTGGTGGCAACTTTGAACAGTCACTAAATGAACTGAACAGTCACTAAATGACTCTGAGGGTGCCTTGGGGCTCTTTGACCTTGGTTGTTTTATTGCAGACATTTCATTACCCAAATAGGTAACATCATCAGTGCTAGTTATTGTTTTTTATCTATTGACCTAGTTTGGGTAATGGAACATATGCAAGAAAACAACCAAGCCTTCATGTCAACTCTGGGCTTCAGATATTCTTCCTTATTGACCTGACCCGTTTGCATTCTCACTGAACCTGGGTGAACCTTCTGAGGGTGGTCCTTGACTTACAACCACAACGGAATCCCAAAATTTCTGTGGCTAAGCAAAGCAGTGGTGAAATGAGATGACCATTTTATGGCCTTTCTTGCCACAATTCTTAAGGGAATTGCTGCAGTTAAGTTAGTAGTCTGGTTGTTAAATGAATCCGGCTTCCCCGTGGACTTTGTTTGCCAGAAGACGATCACATGACCTCAAGATACTGCAACTGACATAAATATGAGTCAATTGCCAAGTGTATGAATTTTGATCACGTGACCATGGGGCCATAGATTCTGATCAGATGGGTAGATTGCACTTTGATATTTTACATTGCTAAATGAGACATTGACCAAGTGACTCTTGCCACATTCGGTGAACTTTCTTGCCTCTGTTGTTAAATAACCACGGTAATTGTGAAGCTGATAACATGGTTGTTAAGCGAATCTGGCTCCCCCCCCCAATTGACTTTGCTGGTCAGAAGGTCGCAAAAGGAAGTCATGTGACCCCGGGACAGTGCAACCGTCATAAATATGGGTCAGTTGCCAAGCATTTGAATTTTGATCACATGACCATGGGGAGGTTGCAACTGTTGTAAGTGTGAAAACTAGTCGTAAGTCACTTTTTTCTAGTGCTGTTACTCAATGAACTGTGGTAAGTCGAGAACTATCGGTATTAACTATCTGGGTTTTCAGCCTGGGGAGTTAATTGTGCATATCTACTTGTATTCTCATACAATTTTAAAAAAAATGCCACGCAAGCAGACCTATTATCAGCTATTATCTTTGTATGCTTTCCACTTGATGAATTATGTCAGTTTTATGTAGCATTTCTGGGGCTGATTAAGGAAACAAGATAGCACCAGAACAACCTGTGAGTTGAAGGAAAAAGAGAGAATCCAACAAGTCACTCTCTGAGATGAACCAATATCAATATTTTTATTTTGATAGAATCACACTTAAACAGCTTTCTGAGAAAAGTAGGAGAAGGTTTATTTTAATTTCATAGATTGGTTAATACTATTGATTTCAACAATATATTAGGTAGCGTTTCTGATTCATTAACTATTAACTACAACTTGAGCTTTGTGAATATTCTCTGTTTCAAGGAGTAACCCCTACTGTTTTTCTAGAGCAGCGGTCACCAACTGGTGATCCATAGACCACTGGTGGTCCACAAGAAAATTTTGGAGGCCCGCAGAAAAAATTATTTGCATTTTTTATATTTCACTAAATACTATTTATCTTTTTATTAGTGGTCCGTGGGATTTAAAATTATGAATTTAGTGGTCCCTGAGGTCCAAAAGGTTAGTGACTCCTGTTCTAGAGTATCCTAAGCTTGTATTATTTGGGGTAAAACAACACGACAGCTGTATTTATGCCCTCTTAAAAGGATCCAAGTAGCCCAATTCTAGTCAGGATTTCTATATTTTCGTATTTGAAGGCATATTCTATAGTGGAGAAGAATGTCCATAAATATATAAGATTCTGGCTAAACTTCTTAAGGGACAAAACATTTTCCCCCCTCTACACATTTTTTAAGAAAAATCTGCAAACTAGCACAAATGCTTAGTATAAAAGTTGTATGGAGTGTGAGTTTGAGGTTCCCTCTTTCCTAAACAACTTAAGCTAATTCACTTTTATTAGTCTCATTCTTTGAAATGATAAGTTGTGAGGGCCTCTTTAATTCTTAGCAATGTGTATTTGCTGCCACACTTTGTGGCTATGTTAGTATGTTGAGTATGGTTTGCTGTCCAAATCATAGGAGTTTTATTATGTTAAACCATAATTCACTTATTTTCCTAAGACAGAATCAAACTGAATTATTTTTAGGTCATAATTTGAATCCAATGATTTTGATAGCCTATCATGCTTAGAAATAAAATGTTCTTTAAAGCAAAGAACAGATAGCATATAAGTGCCTGCTGATGCTTTCCTTATAACTTTCATTCTTTTAAACTTTCACATACGTAACAAATGGGAAAATGAAAGTATATGATATAGATCAGCGATGGCGAATCTTTTTTGGCTCGCGTGCCATAAGTGGGGGGAGTGCAGGGGAGTTGTGTACGGGTGTGCGCAATCCCCCCATTTTTTGCATGCTTTTTTCGCCCTGCCCAGGCTTCAGAGGCTTTATAGGAGCCTGGGGAGGGGGAAAACAGCCCTCACACGGATGCCCTCCGGAGGCTTCAGGGACTTCCAGGAGGCTTACCTGAAGCCTCCGGAGCAGTCAAAATGACCCTCTGAGCAAACCAGAAGTCCGTTCCTGAACTTCCAGTTTGCCCGTAGTACCATTTTTTTGCGCTCCGGAGGCTTCAGGGAAGCTCATGAAGCCTCTGGAGGGCCTCAAGGGGGAGGAGGCCTCCGGGGAGGGGGCGCTCCTATAAAGCCTCTGGAGCCTAAGGAGGGTGAAAAATGGCTTTAAAAAAGGGTGAACTCAGCTGGCCAGCATGCGCATGCGCGCTGGCCAGCTGACAGGGCAGTGCCTTGTGTGCCCTGACAAATGGCTCCGTGTGCCACAGGTGGCACGCGTGCCATAGGTTTGCCATCACTGATATACTGTAGATACATTTCAGTATATATGAAATATAAATATATTTGTTTATACATATTAAATAGCACATGCATATAATGTAATATGCTTAATGCAGATCCTCTGTTTATATAGATTTGTAAGTTGAACCACTCTCACATATTTCTATTTTATAAATAGAATCATTTCAGTGCTTGTTGAAATACATAATTTCCTGCCCAATGAACTGCTGCTTTGAATAGATAATACTTGTTTTCCTGGGGAAATGTAGGTGGTAATTTCCTCATTCAGCCAGGACTTTGTAGTGCTTCCATAGGGACCCAAATCTACCTCCCTGAAAGGATTTATAATGCTGATTTCAACAGGAAATAGAGAAAGGGAAATTCAAATGTTTCTTCATTGTCTGATTTTATGTGTCATATTTGCATTTCAGTTGCTTATCTTGGCTTTGTAGTTCACTGAAAATAAAGAAGCTGGTATGGTGACATGGTTTAAAATCCTATGGATGATGCACAGTACATAGAAAGGTCATTGATAAAGAGAGAAAATGCTGTATTTTAAAAATGATGGCTCTCCATAGTTTGGAGGATGAAATTGTACCTGCTAATACTCCATTTTTCAAATTTAAAATTTTCAACAAAATCTTGTAGGATCAGCTTATGCACAGCACTGATTGGATTTTCTTAAGAAAGCAGTCAAACTGTTTTAAGTCCTAAATTTGCATTCATTCCTGTTTAAAGCCTGCAGCTTTACTTTGAGGTTAAAAAAAAATCCCAAACAGCTTAACATTTAAATGCTACTTCCTGTTTTTAAGAACCGGTAACCAGATGAACATTTCAGATATATTACATTCTTAATGGAAAAACTTTCAGAAGTTGTGATTGTGTTGGGTGGTGAAAGCTAATGTGAGATTCAAAGTAATAAAGAATACAATAAAGAACCTATTCTATTCTACTTTATTCTATGTCAGGTGTATACACCATTAGAGGAACAGAGGAAAACAATTTGACCCACTCCTCTCTCACAAATTTCAGATTGAGGGCATATTGTACCACAGGGCTTTGAGTTAATATGAATAAGACTTCCCCTGCTTCCAACTTGTATTGGACAGAAGATATTTGTGAAGGATCGGTCAATTTTGTGATACAACAAATGTAGTCTTACTGCTACATTAAGAATTTGTAAAAGCTTTACCCCAAATTTCTATTTCTTATTGCTGTGCACTGTTGTGATAGGAAAGCAATGTGATTAGCAGCTGGTTTCCTGTAACAGTTAAGTAATTTGTTTAATTTTGACTTAAGACTGTTTGTCCCAGGCAGATTAGATTTGTAACTTATACTTTATGTATCATTTAACAACGTCATACCAACCAGAGCCAGGATGTTGCTATCACATTATTATAGAGTCTACAAGGGCAGCCTTTATTATGGTTAGTGATTAGAGCCCCATTTACATAAACATTAAAAATGGCTAGAATCTAAAAACATTGATGTTCTTGTACAAGGTCTTACGATATTATGGTGTTCCATTTTTTTTATTATGGCGTTCCATCTCATCTTATGAGATTTCAGCTGTTATGGTGAGGTGGAAGCCAGGCCAGGGTGCAAATGCTTATCATTTTGATAAGTACAGTAACAACTTGCAACTATCCAATTTTTATGATTCCATCCAACTGGCTGACTAAATGACTTCTATTTATTTCAGTGTTGCAAAGTATTATGTCTTCTTTAGCCTATTATCTTCTTGCGTTATATCACTGTTTACGACTTTCACTTCAATGTCCACTCAGGATTCACTAAGCTTGCAGGTTGACAGCTATTTTGGTATTTACCATTGTCCTGGCTTTTTTCTTTCCCTTTTACTAGCTCTTCTAAGTCTTCTTCAGTCAACAACTTTCTGCCTAGTCATTTCTTATCTTCAAACTGATATAGCACGAGTTCATTTTTCTCTTTTATTTTTCAGCAAAAAGTGCATTAAGAGTTTCCGTAAGCAACCCTTTCTAATCTTCAAACTGACAAATCACAATTTTGTTTTTCTCTTTTTTCCCCCAGCAAAAAGTTCATTAATAGTTTCCAGTCACTAATAAATGTAGTTACTGAACTTTTTGCAAGTAAATTTTTGAACTAAATGTTGCAATCTCTCTGAGAATTCTGTTATCTTCAGCACCAAATCCTCTGATGTGAATATGGGTGTCATCTCTGATAACTCTTCAGATTCTACCTAGCTGTAAATTGTGACAGTGTTCTGACCTTATTTTTTTTTTTAAAAAAAATCATTTTCCTCATCTGGTTATAGTCCTGTATTTGAAAATATCTGTGAAAGAGATTTTTCTGGCCCTTTTTTGCTTGATTAGTGGAGACATGTGTTTGCTTATCTCTTGTCAGTGTTGCTTAAGGCTTTCGTCCTCGCTCTTCCTCTCTCTGTGATGACAATTTATTCTGAAAATCAATTGAATCTTTTCATCTTTGCCATTTTGATATCATGCTGGCTCTCCTGATTTCCTTAATTTTCTAAATTTAACCTGCATTTTTTTTTCCATTATGGCACTTCACTAACTTTCAAAGTATGTGCCTCAAAGTGCGCTGACTGATTAGAAAATAGAAAAACAGGATTGGAAGGGACCTTTGGAGGTCTTCTAGTCCAACCTTCTGCTCAAGCAGGAGACCCTATACTAGTGATGGCAAACCTTTTCGGCACTGAGTGCCCAAACCCAAATGTGTGCACGCATGCATGCATGCATGCATACATGCATGCACGTATGCCGAAGCGCCAGAAACCCGAAGACCAGATGGCCGATGCACATGCACCCACTGGCCACCTGGTCTTCTGGTTTTCCGCACATGCATGCATGCTAGCCAGCTGGTCTTGGTGTGTGCCAGAGCACCAGAAATCTGAAGCCCAGGTGGTGATGGCACACGCGCCCACAGAGAGGGCTCTGTGTGCCACAGGTTCGCCATCACGACCCTATACCATTTTGGACAAATGGGTTGTCCAATCTCTTTTTAAAAACCTCCAGTGATAGAGCTACTCCAGCCATCTGGAGGCCAGCCATTCCATTGATTAATTGTTCTGACTGTCAGGAAATTTCTCCTTAACTCTAAGTTGAGTCTCTCTAATAATTTACCACCCATTACATCTTATCCTGTCCTCACCTGCTTTAGAGAACAGGCTGATCCCTTTCTGAGCCCCTGAAATATTGGAAGAGTGCTATCATGTCACCCCTGGTCCTTCTCTCTCCCTCTGTGTGTGTGTGTGTGTGTTGTATAAGCATTTTATTAAAATAAATGTAATAAAAAATTAACATTGCTATGGGAAGGAAGACAATTGTCAGCCCAAAGATGACACAGTGAAATCCCGTCAAGTCGAATTCTTTATTTGCTTCCATCTCATGTGCAAAATCTTATTATAGTAAAGCTGTAATCTTACAACCCGATAGATATATACGCTGAGAGATTATAGGGTATGGTTACCCAGAAGCTCTCCCTCCCTCCCTCCCTTCTCCAGTTCAAGACTGCACAGACCTTTAATTTGAACTTTTCTCTGGAATGTGCTGTCTCCTGCTTGCGAAACCACAGTGTTCCTGCTGAGATCCCTCCCCTCCTCCTCCAGGTGCATATTCCATAACACAAATGCCTTGCTCTGCATTTCCGTCCTATCAGCTACATTTTTAAAGCTTTGATCGGTTTCTATGGCTACAGCAAAAGAATTGCCAAATGGTGTAGAAAGTAATCTTTGTTCAACTTGTCCTTTTATGACAACTGTTCTAGATACAACGTAGAATATTGTTCCATAATGAGAATTTGAGACAGCTAGATACATTGTACAATGTAGTTGGACAAAGTAACGGGAGTTTGAGATAATTGGTTAATTATTCAAGCAGTGTATCCTCTTTTTATTTACTTAAAACTATTTCTGAGTCAGATTTTGCGCAGAATCCAATTTCCAAGTGACATTAAGTGTAAAAATGCAAAGTGTTAAGCTAAAGCTGTTTAAAGAACAGAAAACGTTTAGCAAAATCAGCAATGGAAGAAGATAGAAGCAATTAAATAAAAATTAAATTAAAAACCCATACGAGACATAAAGAATTACAAATTTATACCTTCAGGATCCCTGGTCGTTGGTGAGGATGCTGCAAGTTGTAAATGACTCTAGAGAAATTGTAGTAATTTAGCTTTACTATACAAGGTAGAATCAGCACATTAAAATGTATATTGAAGAAAATTAGAAACTAGTATACAGAGACAAGATTGGTGTAACATCAGGAGTTTAAAAAAAAATATACCAAAAAGTCACCTGGATAGTCCATTCTCCCATCAACTATCAAGTGCAGGTTCCAAGTAATATTGAAAAATAATCTAATGCAAAGCAAATTAAAATATTCCAAATTTGAAAAACAGAGATGGTAAACATTGTCAACGGTATAATCTAAATAGTGTTGTTTATATTATAAAGCAGCTTTCTACTGTAGGTGTTTCACTGAAAAGCTAATACTAATGTAACTGAGGGGAATGTTAACAGGAATTCTTCAGAAGATATTCCTTTTCATTTATGGAAGAATATTTTGGTGTTTTTTTTAAAAAAAATTCAATGTTACTTAGTAGATTACTCATTGTAAAGTATAAATCATTAAGTATTTGAGTTTATGGAAGATTATGATGCGGCAGCACAAGCTGCAGGCTCTGACACAGAATACACTTGTCCTCATTTCAACTACAATTCATAACTTCAGAAGAGAAAAAAAGGACTGCACACACAGAAAAATAATTGGGTCCTTTTGAAGCAAAATGTTCTCTTTTAAATTGCAGCCCGACTGGAAGAGCATTCATTTACCTGTATTAATTTAGCTGGCATTTCGCTCTATGAAGTTAAAGAATAACAGAATAACAAAGTTGGAAGGGACCATGGCCATCTTCTAATCCAACTCTCTGTGTAGGAAAACCCCTCTGCTCAGGAAACTTGCTGTCCCATTGCTCAGGAAATTCTATGCCATTTCAGACAAATGGTTTTCCAATCTCTTCTTAAAATCTTCCAATGTTGGAACATTCACAACTTCTGGAGGCAAGATAATCTTGCAAATTTAAACATAATGAGACAGAGCCAGATTAACTGAAGTTAAATTAATTCCGACTAATATCAAATAGAATGTTAGTTGTGACTATTGGAAAAAAACATGTGTTCAGTTTAAAGGACAAAGTGGTCCATGGTAGACACACACAATTGTTGAAGGCAAGTTCCAGGTTTCCTTAGTTCCTTAGAAACCTTAGTTCCAGGTTTCTTCTCTCCTTGATTAGTTTCCACCCATTGTTTCTTGTCCTTCACTCAGGTGCTGTGTAGAACAGCTTGACTCCCTCTTCTTTGTGGGAGCCCCTGAGATATTGGAGCACTGCTATCATGTCTCCCCTAGACCTTCTTTTCATTAAACTAGATAGACCCAGTTCCTGCAACTGTTCTTCATATGTTTTAGCCTCCAGTCTCCTAATCATCTTTGTTGCTCTTCTCTGCCCTCTTTCTAGAGTCTCCACATCTTTTTTACATCGTGGCGACCAAAACTGGATGCATTATTCCCAAGTGTGGCCGTTCCAAGGCATTATAAAATGATACAGCTAATCCTTGACTTACGACCACAGTGCAGCCCAAAATTTCAGTTGTTATGTTAGACATTTGTTAAATGAGCTTTGCCCCATTTTATGAGCTTTCTTGCCAGAGTGAGTGGTCATAAATATGAACCAGTTGCCAAGCATCTGAATTTTGATCACCTGATCACGGGGATGCTGCAAAGGTTGTAACTGTGAAAAACTGTCTTAAGGCACTTTTTTCAGTGCTGTCATAACTTTGATCGCTCGCTAAATGAACTGTTGTAATTCGAGGACTACCTATATTAACACTTCACATGATTTTGATTCTATCCCTGTGTTAAAGAGCAGTTTATATTTTATTGGTTTTTTTTTGTTAAAGCCCGATTTACTCTTTCATGAGTTATCCGTTCATCTCCCAAAACAAAGTGGAATCCTCTTGGCACATCCTGTCCGGCTAGGAAGTTGAATTATAAAAATATACCTCCCCTCCCCTCCCAGTTTTAATTTCCAGAAAGGAATCTCAAGGTACAAGAATCCTGATCTCTGAAACACTTTGGAATTAAAATTTCAGAGTCAGGAAGATAAGTGGTGGCAACAGGATTCCTAAATTACTGTCCCAATACTAAAGGCAGGACTGGGCTAGGAAAACCCAGATGATTTTGAAGAAAAGAGGTATAACACCCCCCTACTCCACCCCACCTAATGTTCAATATATGGACTCAGCCATTCCACTACAAGCATATTCTGTTTTATTCAACGGGGCTAAAAGGTGCAAAGTCTCCCAAAATCAAACTTAAATACAGCAGATTTGGATTTTTCTGGCTGGCTTGGAAGTTCAGTTGATAATAATCTTGTCTCTTAGTTGTTGCAAAATAAGGCGTCATGAAAAATCATCATGGGCCTTATTAACAAGCTTGTCAAAATTGATTCTGGTCAAAATGAGCCGAGGTGGCGCAGTGGTTAGAGTGCAGTACTGCAGGCCACTTCAGCCGACTGCTATCTGCAGTTCAGCTGTTCATATCTCACCAGCTCAAGGTTGACTCAGCCTTGCATCCTTCCAAGGTGGGTGAAATGACCCAGATTGTGAGGGCAATATGCTAACACTGTAAACCGCTTAGAGAGGGCTGAAAGCCCTATGAAGCGGTATATAAGTCTAACTGCTATTGCTATTGCTAAAATAGTTTTTGATTTCTGATGTTGGGAGTGGAAAATCAAGTTCAGGGCTGATACAGTAACTCTTTGACTTCTGCTCTGCAGTGTTTCCTGGGGACAATTTGGAATAAGTTTTCAAGGATTCCCAAATGAGGGTTTGAGAATCTCTGACTCTGGGACATGAAATTCTTAAATCTTTTTAATTGCAATCTGTTGGAAAGTTTGTTGCAATCTGCTGACCCTGGCAACTTGCATCACTTCATTACTTTGAATTTTATAATCTACCCTAGTTAATCAATTTTTGCTGCAAGTTAGTCTTATTCAATGGTGTTTAATGGCAAAGAACTCTGAATTAGATATTATTGTTTCATTTGTTGCATTTATTCTTAAAAATGTGCACATTCCATTTCATTATAGTTTGCCATAGCTGATAACCTGTAACCTTAACAGAAGGTCATAATTTGAGGTATTTTGCATTTGCTTGTTATGTAGAGATTTAACCAAGTAGAAAGGGTTACCTACCCATCCCTCTGGTTCTTTTTTCCAACCCAGTAGAAAGTTGGAAAGAATATTTTTTAAGACAATACATCTGTCTGTCAGCCTTTGCCATGTGAAAACCATGGAATAGACACAATTGTGTGTGGGGAGACAATTTTACAAAATAAAAAATAGAGTTTAAGAGTGGTCTGGATCAGTTTGACAGCTGGTAGGAGAGACATGGTAGAAGCTATTGGGTCGCAGTTCATCTTGATGCTGACTCCTCCTCCTTAAGTTCTCTTCCTTTCTCTCTCCTAGTCAATTACCCATAACACCCATCTACTCTGCTGCACAAATGCACACACAAACAAGACATAATAAATTATTTTATTGCACAGAGAGAAATGTGGACCTGTTTCATGATACTACTGGTAAAAGTGATTGGTAAGAATCCCACAACATGTACTTTGCCAGCTATTTCTATCTTGTTTGTTTTCATTCTGTGTGTTTTGAAGTTTCCTCAGATCCATTACCAGAATCTGATCTCATGTGTTGTGAGGGCTTCAAAGGGAAAGAGGAGGCAAATATGTGAACTCAAAAACAGCTCCTTAGTTCTGCAACATGATCATTTGAATGGTAGAAATCATAAGTCTCCTGTGATGTGTGTTACATCGCCCCACCCGTTTTGTATACTCAACCTGCTCATTTTGCCTTCCAAATATATTTGATGTGGTCCCCAGTTGCCAAAAAAAGCTTGCCCACCCTGTAGCCTAACTGATCCTTGTCCCGCTATCTCTTGCTGTCATGTCAAATCTATTTTGTACTTAATTAAATTTGCTTTACATATATCTAATTAGATTTTTCTTAAGCAAACATATCTTAGCAAGCTTTCGAGTCAAGTTTCTATTCTCTCTTAATCACCTCAGAAACCCTTGTAGGTTTATTCTTGCCTGTCATGAGACTTTTATTTGGGAAGTGTTAAAATACGTGTTTCTATTTAATCGTGCAACTGTGGGCAATAACCTAATTTTTGTGAGTGGAGAGGATTGGTAACTGTCAAATTATTAGCAGAGCTTATGAATTTTGAATATTTGCGTCTAGTTACCGTGTTTCTGTGAAAATACGACCTACCTCAAAAGTAAGTCCTACCTTGATTTTTTTACACATGCATCCAATATAAGCCCTACCCCCCAAAATAAATCCTAATTGGGACCCCGCCCACACCAGTGTACACAGATAAATATTAAGCTGGGGTGAGGATGGAGGGTGGAGCTGCCCTACTACTTATGTTTAAACAGTTGCAGCTGGGCCTCACACACCCTGACACTGCCTTGCCAGCCCATTTCTTCTGTGGGCCTTAATTTCGGGGAGACACAATACGCAACAATATCTGGGGAGTCAGGGGAGGCCTTGGAGGAGGAAAATGCTGAAGATGACCCAGTGGTGAATGCACCCATCCGCCCCTTTGCCTTCCAAGTCAACCTCCAAGTGCCTAAGACGGGGTTGGAGGGGGAAGTTGAAGCAGTTGTGAGCACCAGTTGCGCTCGATGCTTAATCAGCACGTCGATTGTCAAGCAACTAGGCATAAGCACAAGACCTCTAGCCTGTCCCATTTGGGTTGAACAGGTAGATGGAACGCTAATTGGGGGGGGGGGGTCAACCCACGCTAGTAAGTGACCTGGTGAAGTTACAAATGGGCCGCCACTGCAAGCTTCTCAGATTCATTGTAGTTCCATACAACCGGGGCTTCTTCGCCAGCCGTGGGCTCGTTGTGGGGTTGCCGGGTGAGGGGGTGGCTTCTTGCGAAGGGGGAACGCTGCTTACCTCGACCACCTTGGGGTCCTCCTCAACGGAGCTGTTTGGAGCGCAGCTGGGCTGCTTGGTGTGGCTCTCCTGCTCCGTGTCTTCTTAGGACCCCTCCTCCTGCAAAGCTTCGGGACTCAGGCGCTGTTCAGTTCCCAGCACAGGGAGGGCTTCGGTCCCATTCTGTGGGTCCAGAGATCCACGTGCTCTGAAGAAGCCATTGGGGTCCTCAGACTTCTCTAGCCCCTCCTGGCCCCCTCCTCTGCTCAAGCTGCCCAGAAGGCCCAGCTTCTCTAGGAGGTCCAAAGTGCTGGCTTTACTGAGGGCCAAACTATTAGACTTGCTCAGGGTGGACAGGTCAGTGGCTTTCCCCATGCCAAACTCTACCGTCGGTTACCGTTGGACGCTGCTTGCTTAGAGAAGAATTAAAATTTCACTAATCTCTTTACTTTCCTAGATTCGTTGTCCCTTCAGGCAATCCCTGATTATTGCAATGCGTACTACAAGGGGTTGCCCTTGAATGCCACCTGGAAGCTTCAGCTGGATCAAAATGCAGCGGCATGAGAGGTCATGGGCATTCTTCAATATGCCCATGTAAAATCTCTGCTTCATGAGCTGCTTTGATTGCCAGTTTGCTTTTGAGCGAACCTTTTTGTTCAGCATTTATTTTATACTACATAAAAGCTTTAAATTCAATCCTTTTATCCGGAATGGCATAGGGTGTCCTGCTTGAGCAGAGGGTTGGACTGGAAGACCACCGAAGTCCCTTCCAACTCTGTTATTCTGTTTCTGTTGAAAAGTCAATAGTAAGGTCCTCAGACGTCTAACTGAAAGAAATTTTTTTGAGAGTAGATGTAACTACTTACCAAAGCATTTGATGGAAAATCATAAAGAAAATTGGCTTAAAATTCATACTCATTGGATGTCCATCACCAACATATGTAATAATCTGAAGAGCTGAAGAAGGTTCTTGGATGAGAGAACCAAACATCTTCAAAGAAAAACCAGAAACTCCTCTTGAAAAATCACCTTTTGGACAACCATGACCTGCATGACTTGAGAATCTCCATAGACAGCCAGTCTACTCAAATCTTCTCTAGGATCTTCACCCTCATTCTCCTTCAGACTTGAGTTCCAGGATGCCTGAATGTGACTGTAGAAATAGTACTCTGCAGATTATCCTAATTTATATAGGCAAATGTGCAGAATTAGTGATGAGTGATTTGAACATTTTATATAAAATATAAAGGACAAAGCAAAGTTAGGCACAGAGACATTTTTGGAAACAGCTGAAACTTCTAACAGCTAAACCATCAGTCAACCAACTTGGAAAATATAAAAATTAAGGTTTCTAAAACAAGCTTGCAGATAGTCCAAGTAGATGATAAATAGTAATGTTGTGATGTTTTACTTATCCAAAATCTGCCAAATCTGATCTCTTCAGTAAATTCTTGTCTGGTTATCAGCTTTTCTTCACAGAATTAAAGCAGAAGCAAGATTTAATATAATATATAATATGTAATTTAATATTTACCATTAGGAAAGTCTTACTTGATAAAGTAGAAGTAGCAGCCATATAGGGTTAAAGTTTCGTGGCTGCTACCAAAACCAGGAACGTAGAGAAAATGTGTCTCTATCCAAAGGAAAATAACTTTTAGTCCTTTGCATAGAGTAGATGGGGACAGCATTATGCAAGAAATGCAAATATGGAAAATAAACAAAGAAATGTTGTAAATAAATAGTTCTCAGCAGTTGCTGATATATATTTTTTAATTGTGGCCTTTTCTCTGCAATAGATTGCTTGCAAGAAGTTCCTGGATTCTTGTGTGCTTGCATAATTCTCCATAGTGAGGGGAGGAGTATCCAGGATGGGTTGACCTTGTCCTCTCTTGATTGGACTGAGTTAGATAAGCTCTTTCAGTCACGCCTTGGTCACCAGGCTCCACCCAGTTATCAACTCAGTCCCTCAACTGGATGGTTTGTCATCCTGGATCTCCGATAAACCTGGAAAAATTTAAAGATAGCAGAAAAATCAAATCATCTCCCTTCCGCAGAAGCCGCATGTGAGCTGGACAGCTCCCCGAGCTGTGAAGAAACTGCCAGGGGCGGCATGCTGTCCAGGCCTCTGAGTGAGACAAGCATCACTCAGAAAAGATTAAGAGACAGGTCTTGGCCATTCATCAGTACTCCTGGGTGGTAGATCTCAGACACTGACTCATCATCCGATGGTCAGGCGGTTCCTCAAGGGGGCCTCCAATCTTAAACTGCACACTGTGCACAGGGTCTTACACAAGGTGTTGGACGCTCTGACAGGCCCTCAGTTTGAACCATTACGTACTGTCTCTCTGAAGTTCCTGACACTTAAGATGGCCTTTTTGATGGACACCACCTCCGCCAGGAGGATATCCGAACTGCAGGCTCTGTCTACCAGGGAAGATCTCTGAGTGTTCCACCAGGACAGGGTAGTGCTAAGGTTGGACCCCTCCTTCATATCCAAGGGGTGCTCTTGCTTCCATCGCTTGCAGGAGCTGATATTGCCAATTACTGCTTGGACCCTTCTCACCCATTAGAGGGGAAGTGGCATACCTTGGACGCAAGGAGGGCTCTGAGGATTTACCTCAGAGAACCAGACCGAATAGGAAGTTGGAAGCCCCATTTGTTTCCTTCCAGCTGGGGTCCCTGGGGAATAGGGTGACCTCCACCACAATAGGCAGGTGGTTAAGAACCTGTATGGCTTCTGCCTATCAGGCACAGGGTCTGCAGACACCGAGTTCTATCACAGCGCATTCTACACACCAGCGCAGCCACTTGAGCGGCCTGGGCCTCGCTATCTGAGATCTGTAGGGCTGCCACGGGGTCTCTCCCCTCACCATTCATGAGGCATTACAAGTTGGACTCATTTACTTCGTCGGAAGCCTCATTCGGACGAAGGGGATTGCAGGCTGTTCACAAGGCAGGGGAGAGGTCTCACCAGGCATAGGTTTAGGCATATACTCAAATGTGTAATCCTCCCTAGGGACGTGTAGGCTTTGGTACATCCCATCCTGGATACTCCTCCCCTCACTATGGAGAAAGGGCGTTGGTACTTACCTGATACGTCTCTTCTCATAGTGGGTGAGGAGTATCCAGCCCCTCCCGGATATGGGTATGTTGTGAAATTGTTATGTTGTTTGTTGAACTGTTCTG
Organism: Thamnophis sirtalis; assembly: GCF_051295495.1. NCBI lineage: Eukaryota > Metazoa > Chordata > Lepidosauria > Squamata > Natricidae > Thamnophis > Thamnophis sirtalis. The sequence goes on from NW_028261392.1 coordinate 14,556,795, forward strand.
TTGAAGTAATAAATAAAGGTTTAAAACTAAAAGTTTAGAGTGGATGACACAGCGAGTCAGATAGAGTTCTTCGCTGATAACTGGGTGGAGCCTGGTGACCAAGGCTAAAAGAGCTTATCTGACTCAGTCCAATCAAGAGAGGACAAGGTCAACCCATCCTGGATATTCCTCCCCCACTATGAGAAGAGGCATATCAGGTACCAAGTACAAACAGCTCAATGTGGTAAGAGGAAGCATGATAATTGCCTTCAGAAATCGTGGGTGCTCCATCACTGGAGGTTTTTAAGAAGAAATTGGACAGCCATTTATTTGAAATGGTATGGGGAGATGGACCGCCATTGTCCCTTTCAGCTCTATTCTATTCTACTTGGAACTGATTCAGTTAAAATTTAACAAGAATGGAAACATGGGGAATCTCCCCCCTCCCAAAAAAGTCAGATAAACAAAATTATTTATCTTACAATTTTTAGGCAGAATTTGAATATATTTCTGAAACTTATTCATCAAACAAGATTATTGCCTGACACAAAGCTTGACTTGACAATAGCCTATATTTACAAGTTAATTTAAAGCACACCAGTGTTACCTAAATACAAGCATTGCTTGATTTCAGGAATATTTTTCCTAAGGGCCCAGGAGTAGTCAGCCATATCCTGGGACTCTATCTGTAGTGTCCAGGTGAAATTGCTCACTGTCTCATCATTGACTGCATCAAGATTTCAGGGTGAAAATCCAAGCAAGGGCCCAAGAGTAACATGTAGCTCGGTAAAACTTTAGAAGATTGCTCGTTATTTTGCAATGGTTTTCTTTGTGATGATTTTCCGGAAAGAGTTTTTGCAGACATTTTTGAATGATTTCTATGCAGCCTCATTTAATGCTTTTCGGCTTCATTTAATGCTTCATTGAGCTAACATCTTTACAAAACACCACTTCATCATCTTGGAAGAAAAACTCGTTAAACTCATGAACACTGTGCTTGTTAGGCAGGAACAATAACTATCTGATGAACGGCCTTTTGGCTCCCTCCAAACAACAGGAATGACAAACACCAAATAGTGCATGCAAAACCTTTAACCACCCTGTTGGAAGTCCAACACAATGGCATAGAGCAAATATGAGGTCCTTATTTTCTTGCCTTGTTCATCTACTTCACAACCTAGATGAACTTCATAGCATTGTTTGACAAACTGGGATGAAGTTTTGCTTCTGAGATTTTAAATGTCAACTCACCATGCAAATGACAGAACGTGTCAGGATTATTTCCAGAATTTTATGGACATGGTATGCATGATATTTTTACAATCAGTTGTAAGCTCTGACACTAGACTGGCCAACAACTGCTGTCCAGAAGGGACTGGGCTCCTGTGTAGACGTGTTCAAACATGAATCAATGTATAGTGTAGGCTGTTCTGTTCTTGCTGTCATGCCTTTTACCTTTGTCTTGATGTTATCTATGCCAGTGAGCAATAATAAACTAGATTTTGTTCAGCAATTGTTACAATTACTGTACTCTAGTTAAATATACAATTATAATACCACTAATTGAATAGAATAACAAAGGTGGAATCATAAAAAAAAAGTCCGATAGAAATAGTTTTAGAAGGCTTTTTTTTTTCATTTTAGCTTCCTGACTGCCACATATTTTAGCCTGGGAAATTGGAAGAGGTTTTTTTTGTTTTGTTGGAGCAGTGGAAAGTCAGCCATAACAACATTCCATAGTCTGGTGGGAGTCAAGGATATTTGCTGGCACCTGGATGGGAGTGACTGGGGATTGTCTCCAGTCGAGTCTGAAGAATGGATTGGACCATCTGATGAACTCATGGATGTGGAGCAGGGTTGTAAACTTTCAACTGGGTGGGAAAAACCTGGAATCTTTCAGATTCGAGTTTTCCCAGATGTGCCAACATGACATCTCTAATTAAGTGGAATTTTGAGGAATTTATTGTCTTGGAGTTTTATTTCGTTGGGGGTGTTTTTGGAATCGATCTGTTTTCATGCTTAAATTTCACATGAAAAAAACCTGTTTAGAACACCTATTGTAATGCCTGGTACAAAATTATTGTTGACCAGTGAAATGAGACTAGATATTAAATCCTAAAAGGAGAGATTAAGGTATCCAGTTATATTTAGCCTTGAGGGTAGAAAACCAAATAGAAATAAAGTTGGATTTTAGGTCCAGCTGAAAAGTGGAACACAGAAAAGAAAATTCTATTTTACTGTTCTAGGGATAAAGGATAATACAGTTAAGCTACAAAGCTGCAGAATTCTCCAGATGGCAAATGTAATTGCCGTTTTTAAAAATACTGAGTTTCTCATTATTCTAGAAACTATCATAGTGTTGACTGCAATACCATCCTTTTCATGAACACACACTTGTATGTGAGCGATGAGGGAGCATTCAGACATACAGATATCTTGTTTACGTGTTGAAATTCTACATTGCCTACTTTGTGTTGTGTCTTTATGTACTGACTATCTTGGGGCTCTAGATCAGACTATGAAGTTCTTTTAAAAAAAAATCTTTTGGGCAACTTAGACTGTTGCCTATTCTTGGTTACCTATGATTATTACACATATTAGGGTACAAATAACAAAAACATTCTCATCTCTTTTTACTTTGAATCTTTCTGACTGATATCTTAGGCAACTCTGAAATAAAAAAAATGTTTAAAGGATCTAATATGGGTCAGTCACTGGGAACAGAGGTTTAGCCTTCCGAGCTTTTGGACTTGTGTTGAATTTTTCTCTACCGGAACGTGTACATTGCGTTGTTCTATGCATCATATTTATGTGGTGCCTGGTTGGGTGTGGCTTCTTATGGAGTTGATTGGGGCATTAATGGTCAGCTATTAAGTCGTTGGCTGTTGTTTCCTTGTACTACCAAGTTAAGATTGATGGTTAAAATCATCAGGTTGGTGTGACTTATTATTGTTGTTGTTGTTGTTGTTGTTATTATTATTTGCAACAACAGAATTGTATCACAGCAGCCAGTTGTTTGGCCAGATTTGGCATTGATTACTAGTCAGGCCCCACCCAGGGACCTAGGACGTCGTAATGTATTTTCGTAATATGCGTGCAGATCCAAGCAGTTGCATTTGACTGATGGTGATTTTGTCAATTTTTAACTGTTTTAAATGTAATTCCAGTGCTTTTGGAATAGCACCCAGTGTGCCAATTACCACTGGAATTACCACTGCTGGTTTGTGCCATAGTCGTTGAATTTCAATTTTTAAGTCCTGTTATTTTGCGATTTTTTTCATGTTCCTTCTCAGCGACCCTGCTATCACCTGGTATTGCGACGTCTATGATTTTGACCTTATTTTTCTCAACCAGTGTGATGTCTGGTGTATTATGCGCCAGTATTTTGTCTGTTTATATGCGAAAATCCCACAAGATCTTGACCATCTGATTTTCGGTGACTTTTTCAGGCTGATGTTCCCACCAGTTTGTTGCTGTTTTAATATTATAATTTTTGCACAAATTCCAATGGATCATTTGTGCTACTGAATTGTGCTGCAATTTATAATCAGTCTGCACGATTTTTTTACAGCAGCTGAGTATGTGATCAACAGTTTCATCAGCTTCTTTGCAAAGTCTGCATTTGGCATCATCAGAGGATTTTTCGATTTTGGCCTTAATGGCATTTGTGCGGATAGCTTGTTCTTGCGCAGCCAGGATTAGTGACTCTATTTCTTTCTTTAATGTACCTGTTGTTAACCATAACCAAGTTTGTTCCCTGTCCACTTTATCTTTTATTTTTTCCAGAAATTGGCCATGCAATGCTTTGTTCTGCCAACTCTCCATTCTTGATTTTATCACATGTTTTCTGTATTCTTGTTTCGTCTGTTGGGCCTTCAGTAGTTTTTTGTTCTTTACTTCAATTAATAGATGTTCTTGACTTTCTTTTAAATAATCAGCCAGTGCATGTTTTTCTTCTTCAACTGTTTGCTTCACTTGTAATAATCCTTTGCCACCTGATTTTCGGGGCAGGTATAATCAGTATCACCACGTGGATGTAAACTGTAGTGCACTGTCATTAGTTTCCTGGTTTTTCGGTCCAAAATGCCCAAATCAGCTTGTGTCCAGTTAACTATACCAGCTGCCAGCTGTGTATCTTATAACTGGTATTGCCTAGGTATTTATGGCCTTGATTGTATTTCCACCATTCAATTTAGATTTCAAAATTTTCCTAACTCTGTTGGTGTACTCTCGCCTGACAATAGGTTTTACTTCTCCATGCTTGATATTATCCAACTGCAGAATGCCTAAGTATTTGTAGGCTTCATTTTCATTGCATTTAATTAGTTGGCCATTGGGCATTTCAATTCCCTCACATGCAGTGATTTTGCCTCTTTTTATGGATACAGTGGTGCATTTTTCCATGCCAAACTACATTGAAATATCGGTGCTGAATACTCGGACTGTATTTGTCAATGATTGGATTTCTATTTCTGACTTTCCATAGAGTTTCAAATCATCCATATATAGTAAATGCGAAATTTTTTCAGCTTCTTTGGCTGTTTGGTAGCCTAATTTCATTTTTTTAAAGATTACTGATAGTGGGATCATTGCGATGATGAAGAGGTGAAAGTGAATCACCCTGGAAAATTCCTCGCTTGATATTAATCATTCCGTAGATCTCATTCCCTACCGCCAACTCAGTTCTCCATTGTTTCATCGCCTTTTCAGTAAAGGATGTAATATTTTTGCTAATGCCAGTTGTTTCTAAGCATTTTATGATCCAACTATGTGGCAATGAGTCAAATGCCTTTTTGTAATCAATCCAGACCATATTCAAGTTCGTTTTTCTGTTCTTACAATTTTCTAATATCATTTTATCAATTAGGAGCTGATCTTTTGTGCCCCTGCTCCTTCTTTTGTTGCCTTTTTGCTCTACTGGCAAGATGTTGTTTGTTTCCAAATAATCCATCATGTTATCTGCAATAATGTCCATGAGTAATTTGAAGGTTGTTGGCAAGCATGTTATTGGTCTGTAGTTTCCAGGTGTTGTTCCTTTAGTTGCATCTTTCTGAATCAAGTATGTTTTTCCAGTTGTTAACCATTCATCAATTTGGCCCTTTTGTAAAATTTCATTCAATTGCCTGGCCAATATTGCATGTAAACTGGTCAGATATTTGAGCCAGAAACCATGTAATTGGTCCTTTCCAGGTGATGTCCAATTCTTTACCTTTTTTACTCAATTTTTGACCATCTCAGTTGTTATTTCTAATACTTGCATTTGTTTGTTGCCAATGCTTTTCTCAAAGTCATGTATCCACTTTGCTTCCTTATTGTAGTCCTTTGCATTTTCCCACAATTCTTTCCAGAATTCAACTGTGGCCTGCTTTTCTGGTTTTTCACTTTTGGTGTCACCATTCACATTAAGACTTTGATAAAAACGCCGTTGGTCTGATCGAAATTGCTGATTTTGTTTATATTGGATGATTCGTGCCTCATATCTTTCAATTTTTCTAGCTGTTGCTGTTATCTGCTGTTTTACAATCTCTACAGCTTCATTGATGTTTCTTGTATCCAGTCTATATCTTCTGATTAGCCAATCTATGATTTTGTTTTTTTTAAGCCGTTGCTCATGCATGTTCTTTAAGTTACTAGCATCTGCCCTTAATTTTTTGACTTTTTGTTCTAATCGGATTTTCCACTTTGGCTTTGATGCTTTTTCTGTTGTGTGACTAGGTACTTTGATTTTAATGCCTAGTTCATTAGTGACTATTACAGCTGCACTGTACATTAACTGGTTTGTTTCCAGGATGGATCCTGATTCAATAGTTGAAAACACTGCATTAACCATTTTCATGATAGGGGCCAAAATTTTCTTAGGCACAGTTTTTAGTGATGGTAAACGTTGCCTTTCCTCATTAAGCAGAAAATGCTCCATGATCTTATACTTCAATTCTTTTTGTTTTTGAGTTAGTTCATCAGTTGGTTCAGTGATAACTGGTTCTAGTGGTGGTGATGTTATTTCCTCCCCGAGAACTTCTTCTGGGAGTTCTACTATAATGTCTTTAGTTGTGTCTTGAATATCAATTATTTCCGCTTGTGATATTGTTTTTTTGGTTTTGCAATTTGCCTGAATTTCCTGAAGTTCAACTTCACTAAACACTTTATTCCGTATAATAAATCGCCTTTGATCTGCTAGTCGTTGTTCACTAACATTTGAATCTGGATATTGTTGTTTCCATAATTCATACATTCGCTTTAAATAACCTCTTTGTTCTGGCTCTGAGTTGTAGTAACAGGCCATTATGGCACGGTTTTCATCTGCACTATATTTTTGTCGTTTTGTTGGCTGGTCCACTTGTAGCCCACTTGTCGACGGATGTCCAGGGACCCCAACATCCGCCGCGGCCCTTGTTAACCCACGCGACGACCGATGCGGTATAAAATTTTTATTCGTTTCTTTCACCATATTGTATGGGTTGGTGGTTTTTTTTAATGGGGTCAGGTTGCCAACCTGACCCCAACCCTCCTCCTTTGTCATCCAGACTTGGGACTGGCAACGGCGGAGTTGTTGTTGTTGTTGTTGTTGTTGTTGTTGTTATATTTATTATTATTATTATTATTATTATTATTATTATTATTATTATTATTATTATTATTATTATTGCAGTGCTTTGATAGCACCAGGAGTTGTTTTTCAGACAATTTTACCCTGCTCTTCTTTTTCATAGCACTGCTGCCATAATTACCAGATGGGAGTATTTGAGCAATAGTATTTTCAAGGGGAATCATGTTTTACCAGTGTGCAATCAGATTCAAAAAATCAGTTGCAAGAAGAGAGTTAGATGCTAAATAGAGAAATTGTTTTTGAAACAACGCGTACAATTGCTGAAACCTTTATTAATATCAGGGAGAAAACATACAACACGATGTATATAGAAGGACTGGGGAGAAAAAAACCTGTCAGTCATAATGCTTTTGATGTCCATCATAGTCGAGATCAAAGCAACAGAGAACTCAAGAGGAAGAAATACCCCTATAACAACTTGTTCTAACATAAATGTCTGAATGTTTCAAGTATTACTCTCATTTACCTATAGCAAAGACACTTAAGTAGACATTATCTTCTAGTCAAATGTCATACTGGAATGCATAATATTTAATTCCGTTTATTTTTCTTTAAAGCTTCATAATGAAGATGATCCTGCAGAATCTACAGAAGAGCAACCGTCCACCTCTACGGAAACTGCACCAGCTTGTCAAACAGAGGCACCTTTACCTGAGGTGGATACTTCCCCTCCACCTTATTGTAGCATCGCTACAGAAGCAGCTGCACCAACAGGTACTGCCTTTTTCATGATTATATAACCACCCCAGTATTTTTAGCAATGCTGAAATAGTGCCACCAGCCCTCCTGTGCCTGCTTCTGCTGACCTGCTTAAAGATGCTTTGCTCAGTTCTTTCGTGCAGAAGTCAAATGATTTTGTTTCGCATATCACCACAAAGAGGCTAAATTGGATGTTCATGCAATTAATTTGTGTGATCGTGCTTCCTCTCTATGCATGATGAGATTAGTGTGTTTTGTTTAATTGATGTTGATTAAATGTAGATTATACTCCCAATAGGATAATCTTAACGATTTTTTAAAAAAAAAGAATCTTTGATTTAATTGATGAAAAAGGAAGTATTAGTATTTAATTAATCTAGATCATATGACTGACCAGTGCAAAAACATGGATATAAATATTAAGCGATAAAACTAGTCTTATAATAATAAAAATGTAACATATACATTGCAGTAATTGAAAACCTAATGGAACAATACGAAATGTTCCTGTGAACGAAGTTAAACTCTTCAGGTGAGACCCATTTTGACTTGCATCCAGAAAACCAACAGCATGGGAGCAAACTTAGTTGTTCCATAATATGGGCAGCATGATAATGCCTCCCTTAAAGCTTTATAGCACTGGAGAATTACACACAATGTTTCCCAAGATAACCATATTGGCTGGGTTGATTCTAGCTGAAGGAGATAATTCTGAAGGTATCTCCACACTCTGCTACATAGGAGTTTAAACTGCACACAGAAATTTATTGTCATCCACTGCAGGGCACACAACATAAATCAGGGGTATCAAATTGGTGGCCCGCGGGCCAGATGCGTCACGCATAGGCCACATTCACCTCAGTTCCCGAAGGCAGAAAACATTGTGATTCGTCACGTGACATCAACGTGATGCAGCAAGTTTGATACCTGTGGCATAGATGTATTATGCTTATAGCATTTAGTGCCAGGTAACATGTGGGCTACCGTAGTTTAAATCAATGTGTTTTTTTTTCAAACTAGCTTATAAAGGGAAAGTGAAGCACCTTACAGTACTACAGCTGGCCTTCCCAGGTAGGACTGTAACGTGCATCAAGTGTAGTTAGGCAAGATTCCTTTAGACATAGCCTCCAATTGTCCATCGAGAACTAGTTGTTAATCCAGGACAACCCCAAGACGTAGGCCTGCTTTCTCTAAAGTAATTGAAATTTGAATTTTAAATTTATTTATTTATTTGGTTAATGACTAGCAACATCAAACAACAAAACGAGCAATTAACAAAACAGGAAACACAACCAGGATGGAGAAAGAGAAGCAGGTGCAGTCACTTGCCAGCAGCTACAAAACAAATCAAGCATGGTACACAGTCCAAACATCCCCCCCCCCCCAACAACACCCTGTCCACCCATCCAAGCTTCCTCTAGAGACAAGGAATGGCTGTCAGCCTTGGAGCCATTTTCTGCCTGGCACCTTCAGGGCTACCACAGCAGAGATGAGTCGAGCTGTGGAAACGGAAGTGGGGAGGAAGAGATAGCTGGGGGACTGTAACCAAAATAAAGTTCTTTCTTCTGAGAACCAAGGACTTTCCCACCAGGTGCAAGGAGGTGGGATCTGAAACCAAGTGATCCTTGGACTGTGACCTGATTGGACCATGCGAAAGACTACATGGGCAGGGGAAAGAATACTTTACTTTTAACTAGGGGGAAACCCGAGCGGGGTTTAGAGTCGGGTTTCCGCTGATGTGCCAATATGACATGCCTAATCTATACTTTGAGGAACATGGCTGCCTTGGAGTCTTGATTCCATTGAATGTGTTACTTGGAACCCTGACACTGGCAGAGAACTGTGATGAACTAACAGCAGCTTTGTCTTATCCAGATTTACCATATTTTTCGGAGTATAAGATGCACCCTTTTCTCTCAAAAAAGAGGCTGGAAATCTGGGTGCATCTTATACACTGTGTACAGCATTTTTTGCCTCACCCCCTTTACCAAAATGGCCGTGCAGAATCTCTAGGAAGCTTTCAAAATTCCTCCTGGGAGCTGGGGAGGGCAGAAATGAGCAAAAAATGGGGCGATTTTTGCTCAATTTTGCCTCCAGCCTCCAGGAACACTCTACAAGCCTCCTAAAATATTAATGCCCTTTTTTTTGACAAAGAACGGGCCCATTCAAAATCTTGGTATGTCTTATTCTCAGCATTAAAATATGGTAGCCCCTGCTTGTTTATTCCCACCCAGAAGAGTCTCTTGTTCTTTTACAGAAGTCGAATCACCCAACGATTTTTACCCAGTGCCGCCTCCCTACAGCGTAGCTACCTCTCTTCCCACTTACGATGAGGCGGAGAAGGCCAAAGCTGCAGCAATGGCAGCTGTGGCGGCAGAAGCAGCAGCCCAAAGAGTGAGTAAGCAGTTTGTGCTACGTAATTGCGTACTTTTTAACCTACACTGCATAAGTCTGTATTTTGTTTGCACCGCAATTAAGTGCTTTTCCTAGTTCTTCGGTACGTTTGCATAGGGATTTTTTTTAAGGATACATATTTCTTATTTAAGCGCGGAGGTCTTTTAATCACTTTGAAACTTGATCGCTGAAAGGAGAACAATCACTTGCTTATAACGGTAACTACCCAAGCAAGTGCAGCGTGTACAGATAGTCCTTGGTTTATGATCCCAATTGAGGCCGAAAGCTCTGTTACTAAGTGAGACTATTACTCAGGGAGTTTTTGCCCATTTTTACGACCTTTCTCGCCACAGCGGTTAAGTGAATCACTGAACTTGTTAGGTGAGTAACACGGTTGTTAAGTGAATCTGGGCTTCCCCATTGATTTTGCTTGTCAGAAGGTCTCAAAAGAGAATTGCATGACCCCAGGACACTGCAACCCTCATAAGTACGTGCCAGTTGCCAAGCATCTGAATTTTGATCACGTGACCCTGGGGCTGTTGCAATGGTCCTAAGTGTCAAAAACAACCATAAGTCCCTTTTTTCCGTGCCATTGTAACTTTGAATGGTCATTAAACGGACTGTTGAAAGTCGGGGACAGTGGTGGGTTGCAGATGGTACGCCCTGGTATGAGCGTACCGGTGCCTGCTGGGAGTACCAGGTACCATTCCGGTACGGTGCTCCAGAGCGCCCCCGCCCGCCTGAGCTCCTTACCTGTATTTGAGCTCTTTGGCGCTTCTGCGCACGCAACGTACGGCACCTGTGCGATGCTCCACCGAGCAGCTGGAGTGTCGCGGAGGCGTCATGGAGGTAAGGATGCATGCGCGCGCGCATGTGGGGTACGCCGGGCCCCATTGCACCATACAGGTTGCAACAGAATCCGGAACCCAGCACTGGTCGGGGAGTACCTGTATTTAGAAACTCAGTTGGCGCAGTGGCTTTTTTCAGACTTTGACAAGCAGCAATGGTAGCTCCCCCCCCCCCCCCAAATCCTGACAGATTTCTGTAGATACTAATGGGTTGTATTTAAAATGATAATGTTGCAAGGTTAAGTGCCACAGTTATGCTACATTAGGGGCTCAATTTCCTAAACAAGTAATAGAAGACTTTACACAGGTTAGCCCCTTTTATTTAATCTCTGATGCAAGTTACAGATTCTAATCTGTAAATGCTGTGCATATTGTGTTAACAGTAATATTTTTATGATATTGTGCATTGTATACTTTCCAGGCAATCCAAGAAAGCATGTAATAATGCAGTATAATCTTGTATGGAGAGCAGTAATCAGTTTTTTAAAATATATTTCATGTAATATAGATTATGTTTCATGTAATACTCTTAGACAAATGCTACAAATGCTTGAGCAAAATTCACTGTGTTTAATAGGAATAATTTACTGTTAAACTCCCCCCCCCCAAAAAAAAACCCCACCTTTGAATTACTGGGTTCCTGTGTGCTTTTATTTAAAAAATTAATTTGCAGAGAAAAGAGTTTTAACATTTTGACTTGTACAGAATGATTTAACACACGTTTAGTTCTTCTGTCTTATTTTTTTTACATGCTTAGCACGGCCATTTTAGGGAGTCTAGGAGTCTGTTTGATGAAATATTCCTGAGTCCACCAGAGGTATGGTTCCATTCTCTGAAGTTTAGATTTTGCAGTGAAGTTTATTTATGGCAAACAGTCATGTTTTTTTTAAAAAAAAATCTCTTCCTTTTATAAATGAAATTATTCTCTCAAAATGAATTATAATACTTTCATAAAAGAAAGTGATTTACGTTGCAGTTCTGTTCATTTCTGTTTGGAAGTGTCCTAGTGCATGTAGTAAGATTATAGTCCCAATAAAATGAATACAGGGCACTGATGGATTATAATATCCCTTGCTGCTTTTTGCATTTGGTTTCTTTTTTGTATTGTGTTTTTTGACTGTTTTAATTGTTTTTATGATTGTTCGCTGCCCAGACACAATGTTTTGAGATGGGCGGCTGTATACATTGATTCAATCAATAAAATTGAAAATAAATAAATAAATACATACCAAAGGGGAGTCCTACATAGATTTATTTAGAGATGAGCTGCACAGAGCAGGGTAGAGCATATTTCAACACATTATGCATGGGTTAATTTTTGTTCATAAGGATATTTAGGTCTTTAAAAAAAAACATTTTTATTAGATTATAAAGTACAAAAATATGAAAGCAAAAAAGAGGATACAATGGGGAGGAAAAGGGAAACGAGGGGTGAGGATGGGAGGAAGAAAAGGAACAAAAAGAAGAAAAAGCGTTGACTTCCAACTCCTTCTGTTACAATAGAATAAAGCATTAACATCAAACCTCAACTTTTTACTTTTCCAAAATAATATAAACTATTTCTGTAACAGCAAATCAATCTAATCCGTAAAACCCAAAATCAAAGATTCATTTTTTTTCTCCACCTCAAGCACAAAAGTTCAGAATCACAAAAGAGCTTGCCGGTATATTTCTTTGCTTTGATCAAAACGTTCAATTTAGCCATCCCTGCCAGCTCCATCAACTTCTGTAGCCCGTCATCCATAGTGGGAATTGAAGTGCCCTTCTATTTTGGGGGATACAGTAGTCTTGGCTGTGCTCAACATATATAAAACCAAAGTTCAAAAAAATTTTTTTTTCTAAGTCTTTTTCCATTAAACCCAGGAGAAAAGTTTCTGGCTTCATCTCCATCTTCATTTTTAGAATTTTCTGTAAGGATATTTAGCTCTTATATTTACAGAGAATAATTATACCCGTGTTTCCCTGAAAATAAGACAGGATCTTATTTTCTTTTGACCCCCGCCCCCCCAAAAAGCGCTTGGCCTTATTTTCGGGGAGGTCTTATTATTTTTGAGGTGCAGGAGGCAAAGATTGTGGTCACCTCATGGCTGCTGTTGTGTTGCAATATTTTTGAGAGGGCTTATTTTTTGGGAGGGCTTATTTTAGTGCATGTGCTCAAAAGGCCGATTGGGCCTTATTATCCAGGGAGGTCTTATTTTCAGGGAAACAGGGTAGAGGCGTTTTTCTTAGAAGGCCAGACACCATGAATGAGGTAGAGTAGGTCATCCACACTCCAGACTGCTCCAAAGCACTAGTGTATTTATTGTGTACACTTTGCTTTGAATTTGATTCTCCCAAAAATACGTTGGAGCACTCACAGGCCAACATTGTAAAGTAGCCCTATACTGTACCTTCTTTCAGAATTGCAGGGTTGCCTCCAGCAATTAAAGGTAGTCTTTGACTTAACGACTACAGTTGAGCAGTCTGTTGCTAAGCGAGACAGATGTTAAGTGAGTTTTGCCCCATTTTACAATTTTTTCTGGCTCCCCTTGCTAAGTGACTCTCTGCAGTCGTTAAGTTGGTGCCACGGTTCTTAAGTGACTCGTGCTTCCCCCTTGACTTTGCTCGTTGGAGGGTCACAAGAAGTGATGAAATGACCTGCCAAGCACCTGAACTTTGAGCGGGTGACCATGCTGCAACGGTTGTAAGTGTGAAAAGTGTTCGCAAATCACTTTTGTTGTAGCTTTGAACTGTTCACTTAAAGAACTGTTGTCGGTCAGTTACCTGTACTCAGTGATTCTTGGAAAGGACCCAGGTGCTTTCCCACAGATGTTACCTGATGCTTGAGCTGCCTCTTAGAGATCTAATTGAAAGAACTAAATAGTCCTGGTATTCATTTGTGTAGCACCTAATACCAATTAGAGAGCTTTTAAGTTTTAGAGTTTAGATGCTGTTTCCAGTACAGGGAGCAACTGAGGTCTGGGTGAAATTGTGTGTGGGGGGAAAAAAACCCTATTTCTAAAACAAATAAGGTTTCCAATACAATTAATTTTCTAGTAGGAAGCAATTTGAAGAATGAATTACACTTCTTTGTTTTGTTTTATAATAAATCTATTTTGTTGTTGTTTGTGTGAATAACTTATTAGTTGTTTATCAGAATAAGGGATCAGATTCTACTATTCTGAAATACGCTAGCTTAATATATCAAATATTTGTTTGTCTTGGATTCTGCTCACTGGAATATTCAAGGAAAAATAGTGTAAGCTAATTAAATTACATATAAAAATAGTTAAAAGTGTTGATAGCTTTCATGTTGAAGACTGGTTATTTAATCTCAGTCGTAAATGAATATATCATAGGATATCTAAAGTTGTAGATTTGAATGTAAAGTTCAGATGTGTGTTTCTCATTCTCTCATGTGCCTGTAATAATATCAGTGTATTCTTCATACATTTCTCATGTAAGCAGATTTAAAGAGTCATATATCAAGATGTGACTTGGCACAATTTTCAATAATTAGAGAATTCAGTTCTTTAACTCATTCTGAGACTACTGTTAAAAATAATTAAAAACTAGCAAAATCTTTCTATTTCTTTCTATAAAAGAATTAATATTTGTTGGCATGTAATCTCAATTTAGATTTATAGTACAGGTGAAACTCGAAAATTAGAATATCATGCAAAAGTTCATTTATTTCAGTAATGCAACTTAAAAGGTGAAACTATGAGATAATTCATTACATGCAAAGCAAGATAGTTCAAGCTGTGATTTGTCATAATTGTGATGATTATGGCGTACAGCTCATGAAAACCCCAAATCCACAATCTCAGAAAATTAGAATATTACATGCAATCAATAAAACAAGGATTGTACATAGAACAATATCAGACCTAGAGCCAAGGTGGCGCAGTGGTTAAATGCAGCAAGGTGGCGCAGTGGTTAAATGCAGCACTGCAGGCTACTGCTAGATCAGCAGGTCAGCGGTTCAAATCTCACCGGCTCAGGGTTGACTCAGCCTTCCATCCTTCCGAGGTGGGTAAAATGAGGACCCAGATTGTTGGGGGCAATATGCTGACTCTCTGTAAACCGCTTAGAGAGGCCTGAAAGGCCTATGAAGCGGTATATAAGTCTACTGCTATTGCTATTGCTATTGCTATAGACCTCTGAAAAGTATAAGCATGCATATGTACTTAATACTTGGTTTGGGCTCCTTTTGCAGCAATTACTGCCTCAATGCAGTGTGGCATGGAAGCTATCAGCCTGTGACACTGCTGAGGTGTTATGGAAGACCAGGATGCTTCAATAGTGGCCTTCAGCTCTTCTGCATTGTTCGGTCTCATGTCTCTCTTCTCTTGGCAATGCCCCATAGATTCTTTATGAGGTTCAGGTCAGATGAGTTTGCTGGTCAATCAAGCACAGTAATCCCACAGTCATTGAACCAGGTTTTGGTGCTTTTGGCAGAGTGGGCAGCTGGAAAATGAAGTCAGCATCCCCATAAAGCTCATCTGTGGAAGGAAGCATGAAGTGCTCCAAAATCTCCTGTTAGATGGCTGCGTTGACCCTGGTCTTAATGAAGTACAGTGGTCCAAAGTCCTGTTGCTCAGTGGTCCAAAGTCCTCTTTTCTGATGAGAGCAACTTTTGCCAAAAGCACCAAAAACTGGTTCAATGACCGTGGGATTACTGTGCTTGATTGGCCTCTCCATTCTTCCTCCATACTCTGGGTCCTTGGTTTCCAAATGAGATGCAAAAGATGGTGGATTTGGGGTTTTCATGAGCTGTACACCATAATCATCACAATTATGACAAATCACAGCTTGAACTATCTTGCTTTGCATGTAATGAGTCTTATCTCATATATTAGTTTCACCTTTTAAGTTGCATTACTAAAATAAATGAACTTTTGCACGATATTCTAATTTTTCGAGTTTCACCTGTACTTTAATCCAGATTTCGTGATCCTCTCTTTGTTTACCCCGGTCAAACATAATTTCAGGGTTTCTAAGGTTATAGCAATTTAAAAGGAAAATAGCCTGTTTACTTTTCTTATTTTGGCAAATATCTTCTAATGATGAGGTAGCAAGTTGAAATCGCTAAATAAAGGTTTTGTTTATTTCAATATTTTTGCAGTGTAGAGAGTGATAGATGAATTTGATATGCGTTAAAGGATACTACTTCAGCTGCTTGGAAGTCTTTTTAAAGAAATAAACCTAGTGTTTAAGAATAATTCCCACTTTAAAAAGAGACATACACTGAGTGGGTTAAAAAAAAAAAGCAACACTTAAAATAGCATATTTTGTTATTTTACCTTGTTTCAAAGGATAACGTGCATGCTTTCTAAATTAGCTTGCATAATTCTGCTGAGTATTCACCTGCATATTTGCATTTCAAAATGAAAAACATATTATTTGGGAAGAGTTGCAACTTTGGTGGTGTTGTGCTGTAAATTTTAGTTCTTAGAAATTACATGCAGATAAACTGATTTATACAATTTATAATGCCGGGCGGAGGGGAGAGACAAAACAAATATATGAAGGCTTGCCCAGGCAACTTCATGTAACTTTTTTTTAGGATGTTAGCACCCTCTGGCGTTTGAATATCAGCAAAGCACTAATTTTAGAATGCTTTCAGTACTTTGTTGATTGAATGTTGTGATAGTTTTACTGTTGTTGTTGTTGTTGCATGTTTGGATGGCCATGTGTTGCATGTCTCAAAACTGGGGGATGTTAGTGAAGTATCAGTTGTATACTTACCGTATTTTGTAACTTATCAATGTTACGAAATTCTGAAGTGTCACATCCTTCCCATATGGATCAGTTGCATGGCCCCACTGTGGCCAACATGTGGATAAAAACATTTGGGTTTCGTGGTTAGTTCATTATTGGTTTGCCTTATAAATATATTTTCAGTAATCAATGATCTTGTCAGCCCAGAGTCTTTTCCTTTGTATCCTTAAATGTGATCTTAGCCTCCCATTGTTTAGCCAATATTTACACATCAAGTATTAAGTAATGCAATATTCTTACATTCTTACTTCCTTTCCATTAAACATTATGGGGAAATGTTAATTGAATGTGTCTAGTGAAATACTCTGCCCAATGGACAAGTATTAAATAATGCAAACTTTCCCTCTGAACAGAAAGCACAGATATTCTTACATTCTTACTTGCTTTCCATTAAACATTATTCGGAAATGTTAATTGAATGTGTCTAGTGAAATACTCTGCCCAATGGACATACATTAGGGCAAAATAAAAAAAATAAAAATAAATAGCATACAAGCTATAAATGGCAGCCAGGTGTTGCACCTTATAAAAATATACTTGCCTTTTTTGAATGGAGTATATGAAACTCATGATTATACTATGGGTTAGTCATTCCTTCCTGTTTTCACATATAAGAAAAGAAAAGGTTTCAAGTCACAACATGAGAACAGAGTGTATTGTTTTAAAAAAATCTAGTGGCTGGTTTACCATTGGAAGAGGAAATCTAGAGAGAATCTTTTATTCCCTACAACACAATGTTCCTGAGGGGAGTATCCCAAGAAAACAAACTATATACTTAATGAAAGGAACTCACTTGCAGAGGATCACACAACGTTCTGGAAATAGAACTTTCTTAGCTACTAAGAGGCACGATCAAACACATAGTCCCAAAGGTGCTTTTTTTTCCAAAAGGCAACTGGAGTTTGTTTTTCCTTGAAGACGTTTCGCTTCTTGTCCAAGAGGCTTCTCCAGTTCTGACTGAATGGTGGAGAATGGAATATGATTTCTATTCCAGTCATCTGGTCATTAGCACTCCTGAGAATCATTGAGGTCATTTAGAGGTTTCTCTGTGTCAAAGCAGGGATTAGAATCGAATAATAAAATAACATGCATTTACCCTCCATATTTCTCATTTTGTGGTGCTTCAAGGGCTGCTGTCTATTACAACTGGGGCTAGCACAATAACTGGTAATATGTGCTGTGTGCCATAGAAATGATCTTTAGCTAAGGACTGATTATGGAAACTAAACCTTTTATATATATATATAGGTTCTGCCAAAATAAGGTATAATGTTCTAACAGGCAAGCACGTGAATTCCACCTGCTAGCTAATTTTAGATTAGTCACAGAGCGGTAGAGAAAGGCCTTCTCATTAGGAAAAAAATACCAATAAAATAACTAAATAATTAAAACTACATAAATGAGAAAGAAAAAACCTCAAAAGGCAAACTCGATGGACTACTTGCTCGCTTTCTGCCATCTGTTTCTATCTACCGTTTTTACTCTAAAATATAACTTAAAAACTGGGGCGTATGGCTGCTAGTAATAAATGCAACGTAAGATACATTTTGAAGATGTACTGTTGATCTGATTTTAATGAAGGGTCATGGCAATTTACGTCTGAGGTAACCGGATAACTGAGGTACTTCCCTTCGGCAATGCATCCTTGATTTTATACATAGATTCCTGCTCCTGCAAAAAGTTGTGATTGACAAAATCTTACTTATTATCATTCTGTTAAAATGTGTTTCTTAAAGGAAGAAGAATATCCCCCAAGAGATGACTTCAGCGATGCAGACCAACTCCGTGTGGGGAATGATGGCATTTTTATGTTGGCTTTTTTCAGTCAGTAACTTTTCTATTATTGCTTTAAGTTACTTTCATTTAAAGGAGAATATTTCTCTCATACATGTATATCAGAGATGTCAAACTCGGATTTCATTGGGCCACATCAGGGTTGTGTTTGGCCTGGGGGGGCATGGTCAGGGTGGGCTGGCCAGCTTGATGTCACTCATGTTGGGGGCGCCTGTGGTGGCCCAACCTTCTGTCAGCAAAAATGGAGCATGCGGCCCTCCCAACCACCTTTTTCGCTGGCAGAGGCACCACGGGCCGGTCCTTTGCTGTTTCCAGGGTGATCCCGCAGGTCAGATCAGGACCCCATGGGCTGAATCTGGCTCGCGGGCCTTGAAATTGATACCCCTGATTTATATGCACTACTGATAGGAAGGCAGAAGTGCTGGTAGGATATGGAATGAGTTGGAGTAATCTTTCCTGCAAATGCTGAAAATGTATATTTGCAGTTAATAATTTCAATTAAGTTTTTCCTTATTGCAGAATAGTTGAATACGATGAACTGAATAACTGCATATGTTTGTCACTTAAGTTCCTGACGTTATCTCTTGCGGACGGAAAGAAAACGTTTATTTCTATATGCATGCCTTTGAAATATAATTGGTAATGAAACTGGTTGCAATCCATTTGTGATATGCGACTGCCACCTTGTGACGAATGTGTTCATTACAACTTTAAAGTTCTAAGACTTGTAGCATTTTTATCATAGGTAAGATAAAGTAATATGGGAAGGAAGTTCTTGCTGATTAATATGCCTAGCAATGACAATTCACTGGATACATATCCTGGACAAAGAGTAAATAGATGAACAAGATAAAAATGGACTCTTAAAAGAAGGCCTGGTTTATATAAAATTTGCATATTGCAATGCATAAAATATGTTCTTTGAAATATTTAAGATAACCTCTTTTTCTTAAATACCATTTTTGAACAATGTTCTACCAGGAATGAAGATACAGCAATTGCATTATTCCCCATAATTTATGCATACAAAACTATGAGGGACATGTTTTTATTTTTTTAAAAAGATGCTCTTATTTTAATGCAAATTCCTATAGTGACATGCCTAAAGCATATTTTAAAAATGGACGTCCATTATAAACCATGGCAGCTACAATGCTTCCATTATACGGTTCTCCAGCCATGTTCTTAACACAAAGGCAAACAAATGTGACGTAGACAATCCTTGAGGTAACCGTTTCCTACATTTCCCAATTATGTAGATTTTGGTAAATGTTAATACACTAGAAGACAATGTGACTGTTAAGCCATAGTGACAGATGCTCCAATGTTGGTGTAAGCAATAGAGATTCATATATTTTTTTTCTCAGCAGTGGTAAAACTCAGAAAGGATGAACAGAGATGCCATTCACCTCAAAAAGAGGAAAAAGTGCATCTTTTAACCTCGCATCTTTCACATGGGAGAAAGTTGATAGAAACCAATATTTTCCACTGATTTCCACAGTATATTTCTATGATACTGTGGCATCATGCATGATCCGAACATAACTCATCCTCTCATGATATTTCACCAGCCCTTGAAGCCAGAAATCTGATTGCAATCAAACAATTCTTGTCCAGGTTTCCATGTCCTAATCCATGGATTCCACTCTCTCACCAGGATACACTTTAGTCTTGTAGTTCTCTTCTAGATCTTTTTTATAATTTTTTTTAATCTGAAATATATTATCTCATACAAGAACACCTAAGGACCATTTAAAAAAAATCATTTTTGTGATTTCACGTTGGTTTTGCGCTGGCAAGATCTGGAGGGGTTAATAATTTGCCTTTCTGTCACTTGATATCAATTCTCTATCCCAAGTAATTTAACTGTAAATAATTGCCTTCCATTTGAAAAATATTTAAATTCTCAAATGCTTTCCCGTTTAATTCAAGTTTTAACAAAAAATTGTGTGTGTTGTTTTTTAGTGGCATTCATTTTCAACTGGATTGGATTTTGCTTATCATTCTGTATAACTAACACCATAGCAGGAAGATATGGTGCAATCTGTGGATTTGGATTGTCTTTGATCAAATGGATTCTTATTGTCCGGGTGAGTTTTTTTTTTTATTTGGGGATTCTGCTTTTTGGTTTCAATATGGAAGCATATTAAAATATATGCAATTAAAGTCTTTAATTATATATTCCTTAGCCTGTTATAAGGTTGATAAATTATTCTCTACTACTAAAAATTCAACATACGGAAACCTCAAATTCTATTGTATATTGAAACCACGTTTTTTGTGATGTTATTGGGACTTTTGCCTTTAGAATAACTGCTTTTACGTTTATTTAACACTGAAAGTCTTTTTCCTTACTGAAATATGAATATGATTTGGCTTGTTATGAATTATTTAGTCTGAGTTTTATGTTAAATGAGAGCCAGTTTGGTGTAGTGGTTAAGGCATTGGGCTAGAATCTGGGAGGCTGTGAATTCTAGTCCTGCCTTAGCCATGAACGCCAGCTGGGTGACTTTGGGCAAGTCACTCACGCTTAGCCCAACTTACCTAACAGGATGTTTTAAGTTGGATTTGCGTATACTGTACCATAAGTCAATAAAAACAATCTAAAACCAGGGTTTAGAGAATGCCATTTTCATTTGAAATATTTTATATTAGTTAGTCATGCTGTCTTAGTCCTTTAAACTTGAGTATTTGTCCATTTTCCTAAAATCTGACTGCATTTGTTAACACAAAGGCATTAGTTAAAAACTATACTTATGGTTGTTTACTAAGCAAACAACAAAAAAGATGGAGTATAAACAAAAGATAAACCCATAATTTTTAAGCAAATAAAAAGGAAAATAAACTTGAAAATGTGGGTACATATTTGTACTTGTATGCATTTGAAGGAAAAATGCAAATATATTACAATTTTTTCATTTAGCTAAGGCATTATAAGTGTATTTGAATGAACCTCAAAGTTCTTTATTGCATTAAGATTCATCTGAAAGTGTTTTCCATTTACTGAAAAAAATATTAACATTAATTGATTTTTAAAAAAGAAATATTTCTGTTTTCCAGCCTTTTGGAATAACAGCATTATTGGCTAATAAGAGGAAATTAATCAGTTCCTTGCCCTGAATTGATTTATAAGCCTTAGGAAAATAAACAGAGAATCAACCACAGACACCATTGTTGAAAGATGACACCCCCCCCCTCACTATTTTCCTAATCTTTGACTAAAGTGCCAGACTAATTGGGCCTGGATGGAAACATTTGTTTCCAACTCACAATAACACTTCAAAAGTACAGAAGTAACAATTTTTATCTGATTTTAAATTATTTTTGCAAAAAAAAAAAAAATGAATTGCAGGAACCGGCTATGTCTAGTTTAATGAAAAGAAGGACTAGGGGAGACAGGATAGCAGAGTTCCAATATCTCAGGGGTTGCCACAAAGAAGAGGGAGTCAAGCTATTTTCTAAGGCACCTGAGAGCAAAACAAGAAGCAGTGGATGGAAACTAATCAAAGAGAGAAGCAACTTAGAACTGAATAGAAATTTCCTGACAGATCAATGAATCAGTGGAAAAACATGCCTCCAGAAGTTGTAAATGCTCCAACATCTTTTTAAGAAGATGTTGTATAACCATTTGTCTGAAGAGGTGTAAGGTTTCCTGCCTGAATAGGTTCAGGTTTAGGTTCAGGTTTATTGGACTTATATCTTCTGGGGCCAGGAAGCAGAGCACAGAAAGGAAGAACACTTTTATGAAGCCATGTCTATGTTCCTCTAAACAGAATCATATTCAAATAGTCATCTAGATAGCTAAATTCCAAGCTATTTATGACTTTAAAAGTTTAAACCAACCATTTAAAGTACATCTGGAGAACAGTTGAAAATTGTTACAGGGTTTTCAACATACTTCTGATACTCGCCTTAGATTGTGCTCAAATGAGTATCTTGGGGATTTTTGGTTTTAATATAAAAAAGAATATTATATAGTTTTGGATGGCAGGTACTAATGTACCATAGAACAATAGTGGTGAACTTATAGTGGTAAAAAGACTCATGTTTAATAGTTTCTCCACAAATTGCTTAGATTTCTTTGTTTGCGACTACACATTGCAAAATGTCTAACAATTTCTCTACTGTTCTAATAAAAGTATTATAACATTTTCCCCCAAAAAATCATTAACTTTAGTTGCTTATTATAACATTTCTGTATATCCAAAACTCATCTTTGTTGCATCAGTAATCTTTCATATATCACAGTGATAAGTTATATCGTGGCTTTTTTTTCCTTTCTTATCAGTTCTCAGATTACTTTACTGGCTATTTCAATGGACAGTACTGGCTTTGGTGGATATTTCTTGTACTTGGTAAGTGCTGATCGAAAGGTTTAATTTTCTGGTTTTAACTCCCTATAAAATCCAAAGGCAAATTTAAGAAAGAGTGTATGTATCATAAATAGGTGCATGTGTCCTTATGAGTACATTTATCTGTGTCAAGAATGGATATAACTGGTCTGTCACAGACCAATGCCATAAGCAGAATTTTCGTAGCGTAGTAAGATACTTAAGTATTTTAAAGTTATGACTTTTGGTGACTTGATTTCCATACTGCAATTATTACTGAAATTAAATCTTTCATTGTAAAATAAAATTCAGTGAGAAAAGGTAATATACATAGGCAAAACAAAACTCCCAAACACAGATATCTGGAATAGGTGGTACCTGGCTCAATATTAGCCACTACGAGAAGGATCTAGGTGTTTTACTAATCACCACTTAAGTACGAGCCAGTGGTATGCTGCAGGTGCCAGAATGTTTAATGTTTTTTAAATATTTCATACTCTTGTTTCTGGTTTTAGGCCTCCTCCTATTTTTCCGAGGTTTTGTTAATTACCTGAAAGTTAGAAATATGTCTGAAAGTATGGCGGCAGCTCATAGAACAAGATTTTTCTTCTTGTATTAGAGGTAAGCCATGTTATTCCCCTTTATAAGTAAATATCTAAATTGCATATGAAGGAAAGGATTAGCCAACAATGAATGGAAGGAAATGTATTCATGCTGAACACCAGAAAATATGAACATCGTCTTATAAAGATTGGGAATCTTTACACTTTAAAAAAATTCTTATCCTTGATTTTTCAAGCTTGATTTGTCAATAACTTTCCCCTCCTCCCCCCCAAAATCCTCTACAAATATTCATCACAAGTAGTACTAAGTTTTGATTTCTCTGGCATGTTCTTGATCATCCGTTATACCAGTTTAGTGTTTTATTGTGTTGTGGACAATTAAGTTGGTACTATATATAATTTGTGTTTTTCCATTGGATTCACCCACGGATATATACCCTCTTACATACAATCTCATAAGAATCCTCCCAAGGAAATTAAATTCTATAATGGGGGGAGAGAGACAAAATGAAGGCGAGTTAAATCCTTAAGCCTTTGTTACAATTGGAGAGTGAGAAGATAAACCAAAAATTTTATGGAAAAGAGGTAATCAAGGAAACGCTGAGGTAGGCATACCACATACATATCAAAGATTATAATTCAGCTGAAAGTTGTAGCAATATAAGAAGCAGTTAGTTAAGATCACATAAAACCTTCAAATGGCTACAATTATAAATATGAGATGGGACAGAGAAGAACCATGGACAAATTTCCCACGTGTAACAGTTAACAATATTTAAAATTAATGTATTTTCCTATCAGTTATTAGCTAAGAAGACTTTGGTGATAAAAGTTGTAGCCTGCCCATTTATTATGGCTTCACATTAATTAACTCCAGTGAACTTTAAAAAAAAAATCATTGTAATAACTAGCCCTGTGATAACAGCCTTCAAAATACTTCATGGTATAAAGCAAAATGAAAATTGCAATATAAATGCATTACAAACAAAAGCACACATATAATTCTCTAGATGCTTAAAAATAGAACACTTAGCATTTTGGTACTAGATACTTGTTTAGACAGAGGGATTTTGTGGCACTTTGGAAAAGTCTGCAAAATTTGGCATGCCTGATAGATGAATATTTCCAACTGAACTGCTGCTGAAAACTCTTACAATAGTACTAACTAATCAAGCATTTAATACGATCTATATTTCCAAAAGAGATTTTAAACAAACAACTATTTTGACACTCACAGAAGTAAAGGATGTAAAATACATAGCTTGTAGACTTAGTGAAGTAGCCTTGATTATCTTGAAGCTTCTTTGTATGTACTTGACTGAGTAATCAAGTAGCATTTTTCATTACAATGTATGACAAGATGAATGGATTCTTGTTCATCCACTCAGTCCAGTTCACATAAACTGAAATGTAACTCTTGCTTTTTTTCATTTGCAGATTGCAGCAACCAGGCATTCCTCTTTATCAATGTGAATTTCCAACCCACCAGTTACCTTCCGCCGAATAGGGAAAGACGACTACTGTATCTGAAGCAGGATTCTTTTTGCCGCTTAGTGAATGGCAGAATGGTTCATGCTTAAGTGCCAGTTCTGTTCATTCTAGTCAATATTTATATTAAGCATTGCCTTTTGTCTTGCACATATATACATATACAGTATATATATGTGCTAATCAGCAAGAACTTTAAAAAAAAATAAAATCCATGCATATAGTCTGCTAAGCAGCTGAATACAGTAAGACTTAACTAAATCATGTTTGAATCTGGAATATTTTTAAGGGGTAACTGTTCTTCACAGTATTATGTACTATCTATTTGTTGGTCTAATGATTTTTTTTTTGGCGGGGGGGATGCAGGCAACTTGTACCAACTGCTCGGGACTCTGCTGGGATGTATATTACATTCATCCGATTATGCACATTAGAACATTTTTAATCATACAATTTGTAGCTCTATAAACATGTGTTGAAAAGCTTTTTATTGAGGGCTGAACCAGGTTGCCCTAGTACACTTTTTTTATTGTGGTTCAATTGTGTAAAATTAGCCTCTTCATCAATGTTGGCAATATAATGGCGTAAAGTATAATGGAGTTTTTTTTAAAATCACTGCCATTTTGAAATACAGTAGGAGCTGATTTCATGAAGAAACCATTAAGCTGCAGTTATCGTGCAGCTTCATACATTTGGTTTGATTCTTTGTTTAAGGGAATAAGAGAGATTGCTGCTGTCCTGCTGTCATCTTACATAATAGCAGGAAGCCAGAGAAGAAATACAAATAGAATCACAAGAGGAGAGTGTATCTGATTGGTTGTCAATTTGAGAAGGAGTTCTGTTCTTCAGCTCTTCCCACATTATTTTTGCAATTTTGCTTTGACAGAGAAACATGGGCTTTAGCCCCACCGGACTAGTAGCTGTTCAGGTTACAGATATTTGAAGGGTGAGGGGGGGGGGGGGGAAGAAGTATGCAAATTAAAATCTCTTCTCATCAATTGAACTGCACATGGCTAATTCAGCTGGATGATTTGATTAGCATAAGCCCCCACAAGAAAGCTTTAAGCATACAACTATAATGCCAAAAGAATTAATATGTGGATTTGAGCAAGGGAATGTTCTAAGTGCGTGATTGAAGGATGTATTTGGGTCCCATTTACGTGGGGGGTGGGGAACTATAAATTCATTCTTGCATTTATCATCTCATTAAGGTTTAGCATAAGGAAGTTGCTAACCTGATTCTGCCTTTTTCTTGTTAAGAATCTCTTGCTTCACTATTCCCCCATCTGCCTACGGTCATAATGTGCAATCGAAGTCTAGGAATGTAAGTTTTCTATGCATTCCAGCCCGTCTTCTTTTGGCAAAGGGAAGATTCACAGTAAAGAAGGTTTACTGCAACACTACCCAGTTGAAAGGATGGTGTGGTTTTTCAACACGGAATATCACTTTACATTGTTGTTAGGCTACGAGAAGACCTTCACACGAGGGATTTCAGTAATAAGCCAGGCTTTTAAAAAGGTGGTTCTGTTTTTCATGCCAACGAAGCCGAGTTTAGGTTAATTCTCAATAGGTGCTTTTTCTTTTCTTTCTTTTCTGATTGCAGAAACGTAAGCAACTTAGTGCTTACGATATTCATATACAACAATGATGTTTATCTTGAGTTAACAGTTATATATCTAGGCAGCAGGAATAAATGTACTTATGCCTTCCTTAAGGATCTCTGGGACTGAACACTCTGTTATATTCTCATACGGTTGTAATAAGCCTCATCTCTGTTTCCTGCCAATCACTCTGTATTTTTGGGAGTGGGAAAATGCACCTTTATTTCTTAATTTGAATTCTTGCACTCTTCCATTTTCATATAACGTTTAGGGAAAATACGTGTTTTTTCCCTGAGTTATGTATCAACCTGTATCCATTGTATGCATAAGGTTGGCAATTTATAGTCTTTATTATTTAAGCATCATTTTTAAAAAATGCTAAGACTTGGAGAACAAATGCCCATTCCTGGTATGAATGCAAACAAAATCCTTTTTAAAAAAAGAGTTCCTATGTATTTTTCCTTGAATTCTTCGGTATTTGTTCTTCCTTCCTTCCAACTCCCTCCTCTGCATAATTTGTTTTCTGGTTTTTATTTTATTTTATTTGGATTTTTGAATAAAGGCTTCCAGTTTTTACATTAAAAAAAACCTTTCTACACCTCTTTTGTAAACAAATGATGAATTAGCTGAACACTTTCTCTTTTGGACTTTTTCTTTTTGTAATTTAATACGTATAATTTTGCTTCAGTTTGAAGCAGTTATATTGGAGCAATGCATTGGCAAAGAATAATTCACATTCTGTTTCATTTCAGGATTTCATATTAAATTATGCATACACCCTAATTTGCAAAAGATGCAGGTATTTTATGAAAGACTACAGTCATTGCCTATATGCAGAGAAAAATACATCATTTTGTGTTAAACCTTTAGATTTATATGTACAGCAGGAGAAAAAGGAGCAACAAACACCACAACAGGAATGTGAACTGTGAGAAGAGGCAATTTTGTGTCTTCCTTTAGGCAATTATAAATGCAAATTTACATTCATATCAACTTTGCATTCCTGAAATTGAAATCACATTTTTTTTGTAAAATAGCTTTAGCTACTTTTTAAAAAAAGCCTATGAATCATGCAATACTGTAATATTGTTGGAGTTCTGAATCCACAGTCTGGGAATGAATTTAAGAGAAATATGTTCAATTTCTCAGAAAGCAAAGCAAACTATTAAAAAAACATAATAAGGCTAAAGCAATATGTTTTCTTTGCAAGAAACAACACATAAATAATTTGTCACAAGAATGCATGATATATGTCAAATTTATGATTGGGTATTATTTCCAGCCATTATGTCTCATGAATGTTAATAAAAGCCAATGGACTTGGTTTTAGGATATTTTAAGGATAGATTTTAACATGCTTATTTAGACTAAAATTTTACAAATTGGATTAAATTTAAAATGCATTTAATAGAATAGTGACAATACACAAATATTTAAACCCGATCTTTCTTTGGTTTTCATGACTTTCATCTATTTCTACAAGTGGATGGACCAAAATGCCTTTTAGATAAACCTGAATTCTTCAAAGTCTGTATTGGAGATTGAAGCAGTACCCATCTTAAATAGCCCACTGGTAAAAATTGTTCTTTGCAAATTAAAATTGAGTTTCAGTTCAGTCTAGTCAAATGGAAAAAACAAATTGGTACTGTAGTTAACTTGCAAACAGTTGGGGAAGAAAGTTAACCGTGTTGACATCAAACATTACAAATCTTTGAAGACTTCTGGCTATATAAAATTGTTCTGGCCATGATGCAAAAAGTTATGTTTTTACTTACAGATTACGCTGTTACAATAAACGTTTAATTCTGTCTTCACCTTTGTATTGATCTTACTTAAATTGAGAATTATGGACATGTAACTACATATAAATTATAATTTCTAGATAGATGTAGTTTTTGAAAACTTTAAAAAAATCACAGTTTCCCAGAAATGACATGGAATTTTCAGTTTCTTGATTTTTGAAGTGTATTTTTTCCTCTCTTCAGGCTCCTTCATTTGTTTTGCTTTATGTTCCCTCTGGGTCTGGAGCATGCAGTGGTTGAAATGAAATGTGATAATTATTATTACTAAAGGAGAAAATTTAAAAGTGGCTTATAGAGCAGAATATTGATGGAATAAGTAGAATTAATGGCACATGATTATTTCCAGGTATAAAATGTATAGCTACAAAACACATAAATCCTAATGTGCCGTTGATGTCAGCTTTGTAATGGAAGTTTAGACTATAACAATCTTGAAAAATAAGTGAAAATAAACAGCTAGGGAAAATCTGAAATGGCTTTCAGTAGCCTCACACTAATTTATGTTCAGTGCTTGCGTCTATGTACGTATTTTGGCTTCAGAGACAAGCTTTTTTCTGAGAAGTCTGGGTCTTTTCTTGATGACAACAGAAGTAAAACTGCAAACGAGGAAATGAGTAGATTTTCCACTCCCAGTTTGTTGCTGTGAAGTGGAACAAGTTGTAATTTTAACCTTATCAGTGTGAACATGTTTATATCATTTTTGTGCATAGTGATAATAACTGCAAACATGGTTCCGTTTTCCATGTAAGTAACATTGGTCCCTCTTTCTCTATATGGAGAGGATAAAGGGGGCAAATCTTGATGTTTTTTGTGTAAGCAATCATATGCTGTTGTTCTTCCTTGCTTCCCCACCAAGCAACTCCTTCTTTGTCCATTTGAGATTAGGTTAGTTGGGCCTGTGAAAAATATCTTCCAGAACTTGGTTTTTATCATCTCGTTCATGTTAAATCTTCAAAGACCAGGTCAAAAAACAGATACTGCTTGGTCTACTGAAGATTAGTCACTGTAACAGCAATCTTGAAAGCTTCACTCTCTCCTTCTCCTTTTATACTAAAGAAAATCCGGGCAGCACAATCTTAAATTTCTTACTCTAGCCAGCCTAAGATGACATTTGCTTCAAGCATCATTGAAATCCTTCAACGGCTGTCTCCATGGTTCTCTACATTTGATTACCACTGCTAAACTTTGGCTGTAAAATTTCAGTCCTTCAACCTAGATCAACTGGCAAAATGTAGGTTTGCAATAGGTTTGAAAATCATTTTATCTCCTGGCGGTGTTGATTCACAAGAACGGGCAAGCAAATAACTTACAGAACAAAGAGGAAAATGTCACTTAGGTTCTTACACTGTTTAACAGTAGCTTTGCTATGGTTTTCCTAAATCACAATTGGTTCAATTCTAATCAAGCTGTACAAAGATGAGCCACAACCATAGCTTAAAACCCACATAAGCAGGATACGTCAAAAGCAATAAATCGTATATCCTAATGAACTCTTTGTCCAATAAGATTATTGCTTCATTAAGCAATAATGGGTACCTGAGAGACCGCCTCCTGCCGATTACCTCAGACCAATTAGATCGCACAGGTTGGGTCTCCTCCGGATTCCATCTGCCAGCCAATGTCAGCTGGCGACTCCCCGGGGGAGGGCCTTCTCTGTTGCAGCTCCGGCCCTCTGGAACGAGCTCCCTGTTGAGATCCGGATCCTTACTACCCTCCCGGCCTTCCGCAAAGCCACCAAGTCCTGGCTGTTCCAGCAGGCTGGGGGGAGCTGAGAAGCATCTACCTCCACAGAAATTGTGAATGTTGGTTTTGTTTTTAATATGTTGTCTTTGTCTCATTCCCCCCTTTCCCTTGTCTTTTGTGAGCCACCCGGAGTCCTCCGGGAGTGGGCGGCATACAAGACAAATAAATAAATAAATAAATAAATAAATAAATTAATAACTGGACCATTATTGGAATGGCTTAAGTCTCTAGGAAAATTACCTTGGAGACTTTCATACTTTGCCTTCTTCCTTCAGTCCAAAACAATTCATTCACACTTCTTTGTAGAAGTGATTATGGGGATGATGATAAGAAAAAGGACTTCAGAGTTTATCCTGAGAATCACTGTATAGCAGGGATGAGCAATCATGGCCCCTTTCCTACCTTTGAGACCTGTGGACTTCAACTCCCAGAATTCCTGAGCCAGCCATAGTTGTTGCCCATGTATTATATATAAGAGCACACACTCTACCAGATATCTTCAGTTTCCAGGTCCACCTACGTTTCAAACAGTGGAGAAGGTGGGAGATAAAAGATGATGCAGGGACATAACTAGAGAGGGTGAAAGTCAGGAATCTTGTCAAAAAAGATGCCCTTTGGGGAGGTAGATGAAAAGTTTGTGTTTGTGTATGAGAAAGAGCAAATGTAACTTGTAACACTAAAGTTTTGCTGATAACTAATTTCATTGGGTCTCTGTATTCCAAAACAGCCCAAATGCGCCTCAATGTTTGGCTGGAAGTGATTTACTTGTGTTTCTAATTATTTCCTGGTTGTTGATCAGGGTGCGCCTTGCCTGCTATAGCTACACCTATCTTTTTTTTAAATAAAAAGTATTTATTTTAAATATGAACATTTCATCTTTCCTTAAAAAGTGAATCATCTGGGTACAAATATCTCTGTGCAATAACCATCAACATTTACAACATCATTTACATTGATATTGATTTTCTAATCTGAGAATTATAGTATATTAAACAGTTGAGCATAATGAGCCTGTTTTTTTTCCTGTTAACATATCTTCTAATAAAAATGTAACAATTGCATTAAACGTAATAGTCATCATAATCATAATACTAACAATTATCATATTGCTTATATTTCTATCTTAACATATTTTCTACTCTTCTTTAATCTCCCTTTATTTCCAACTTCCATTTTTCTCTAACCATTGATAAAATAATTCCCATATCATATAATATTCAGTTTGTTCTTTCTCCTTAATTGCCAATGTTAATCTATTCATTTCTGCATATTCTAATATTTTCCTAATCACCTTGTCATCAGTAAGAATCTCTTCACTTTTCCAGTGTTGTAGCTACACTTATCTGAAAAGCCCAGGTAGAAAGTGAGGGTGGTGTTACAAGATTTTTTTTGGGGGGGGGGGGGGAACACATATATATTTACATAAGCCAAACAATGACCAATTGTTTTCTGACTATCCAGGTAACAATCTAATGGATAATGAGTTTATTCGGTTTTAGTCAACGTATCTATAAAGAACAAGCCTTTATATAATCAGCTATATAAGCATTTAATGAATGATCTATTAATGAAATAGTTTTCTTAATTGGTGACTGTAAATATGAACTTTTATTTCCCTTTTATAATCTATCTACTTCTATGTCTCTGGATGGAAGGAATATGACTAAGGCAGGGATAGCATCAAGTTCATAGTATTAACACTGGTTAATATTGCAAGCATCCGATGATCACAATAGGGAGGGAGGGAAGGAAGGAAGGAATTGTTGGAAGAAATGTCCACCTGGATTCAGTTCCAAGTGGGGAGAAAGATACTGGAAACAATGGTGGCTGTTTGGAAAGATGGTTTTTAATGGTGGACAGGATCACATGGTTTGAGGTCCTGGGCAAAAACGGCACATGGGTGAGATAGATGTAAACCTCCGTTGGGGTTTGAAGTTGAGCTTGTATTCTGATTGGTTTTTAGACTCCCATGGGGCCATGCAGGGGCAACTCTGTAGGCTGTCCTGAGTCCCAAGCTTAATTGAGCCTTTGCTGGGTGATGATGTAATGAAGGAGCTTTGGGCAATTCCTCCTGTGGCTCTGTCTGAAGGAGGCAGATCTTTGTTATGTAGAGTAGACTGACCCAGGCCTTAGTGGCCCATTGACAAAGGGGGAGGAGGCTGAGTTTCTGCCTCTCTTTTAGGGGAAATATTCTGCCCTTTTTAATATTTCCTAAAATATCTTGTTTTCCTAGGAGAGGGGTGGGTGCTAACCAGGGGTGGGTTTCTCGCCCCGTTCCAACCGGTTCGGTTGGAACGAGGCCGGCGGCATCCTCGCGCACGCACGCGGTGTCCTCGCGCGCGCACGTGGTGCGCGCGTGCACGTGTGCACGCGCGTGGCGCACGCATGCGTACTAGCGTCTGTGCGATGCTCCAGCTGCTCCTGGAGGATCGCGCAGGCGCTGTATGCGTTCTGCGCATGCGTGGAAGCGCAGAATTCGTAAAAACAGGGTAAGGAGCGGGCACGGGTGTGCGGGCGCGCGCGGGGGGGGGGCTTTGCCGTTCCTGGAAGTTACTTACTTCCGGGTTCGGGGACCAACCGGATCGCAGGGACCGGTGCGAACCGGTCGAAACCCACCCCTGGTGCTAACTTTCTACGGACGGACGGACGGACGGACGGACGGACGGACGGACGGACGGACGGAAGGAAGGAAGGAAGGAAGGAAGGAAGGAAGGAAGGAAGGAAGGAAGGAAGGAAACTTTTGGATTTAGTATTAAGGCAAACTCCTGATTTCAATATTGTATATTTGTGCTTAATAACTGTTTAATGGTCTAAACTATCTTAGCATGCTATGCCCAAGTCACCTCTTGGGAACTTATTGACTTTCTAATCTGTGAGCCAGAAGAATATTTAATTTTAACAATTTTCCAAGTTCCCAATTTTGAACTTTAAACAAGCTATATTTTGTTCCCTGCCCACAGAAAAACCAGATTATATTTAATTATTTGCTTCTCATTGATTTTCTGCAGTAATTTTTAACTGGATGCAGTAGGGGAGCGAGATATATTTCCTCAAGCAATCGTTATTGTATGTGTCAATGAAGTATTCTCAGCCCTCCAAAAGTGTATGAATGTCAAAACAGATGCCTCAAAAATCCACATTTCTGTTCCAATATGTCAGCCGTTGCTTCAGTTATATTAATTAGCGCAATGCGGCATGTGGTTGAGTGGGTGTCATTTGCAACCATTTAATGGTGAAAATAACATTTTCCCCCTCCTGTTCATACCAGTTCCATATGTGCGTTTAATTTAACTACATTCTGGGAAAAACCACAAAGTTATATTAACTGCATTATTGTATCTCAAAACTAGCTGGGTTTGATTAGGACTTTTAACATAAGCTGAAGGTGATTTTAGTTTTTATCAGGCACCCTACTCGATGGAAATAACTTTTGACTATTGTTCCTATCTCTCCCCCCCCCCCGTCCTCCACAAAATTGGAAAATAGAAGAATTTTCCTCTGTGCATAAGAAGGAAGCAACATTTTTTTAAAAGAAAAAGAATCACCTTCCATTTTCCATTTACTGCGATCCAGATCTCATCATCCATGCTCACATCCATGCTGTGTCACAACCTGTCACGGACAGAAATGTGTTTGATGCGAAAGGAGTTTAATTGAACCGCTTGTATTTCTAAACCTTTATAGAGGCAAATCTGCAAACAAACAAAAAAACATTCTGTTCCAAAGAGCCTGTGTACTAAGAAAAATCAGGATCTGGTCCTGCATTATATATCTTAAAAATCTCACCACCATTGGGTTGATTAGAATGGAAACAAAACTGAACGGAATTGAGGACTCACAAAATAAGCAGATCTGATTTCTAACTTCATTGCAACTGCATTAAAAACACTCTATATTTCTCAATAGAGAATATTATAGAATAATCATTCAATAAACCACTACTATACTGGACTGAGATATTTAAAATATGAAAGTCGGTTGAGAGTATTATTAATCTGCCTTCAGTGTTGACCTGAGTGAGAGATAGAATTAGCTGCATCAGCATACAAGTGTGTGATTTATAATATAAAATATGTGCACGCTCACATTTGCAAGCCAGTAGGGAAGGTAAGTGAATACTATCCCTGTCTGCTTTGTATGTTGAGTGAACACCAGGGGTGGGTTTCAGGGGGTACGCCCCAGTACGCGCGTACCGGTTGGTAAAATTTAGGGTGTCTTCTGGTACCCGTTCTTCCGGAGGCCGCGTACCGGAACGCTCCCTCCCATTGCCTGCCCCCTTGCTCGCTCCCCCCACCTGCCCAGTCGCTGCTCGCTTGCCCCGCCTGTCCGCACCAGGCTTGCCCTGCCAACAGCTGCCTCGTTACCAGTAGGGGATGGGAAATCCATGCAGAGGGAGGAAAACACATGTATTCCCCACCCCCTCGATTGGAAATGAAGCACCCTACCCTCTTCTCTCTAACAGCCACCTGGTTAAAAAGCCATCCCCTGCAGCGGTTTTCCCTAGGAGGCGACACAGAACATCCCAAGACCGATGCCACCACATTTGCTCTCTTCGGGGACGTTCCTCATCTTCTGGCCGCGGTCCCACACTGTGGAAAACATAGGCGCATGCGCACCCGCACAATTACAGCCCAGAGCAGAACCAAAGCCCCTCTCCCAACTGGCCCTTCCTCCCTCGGAGGGCTTCGGAGGGAAGCTTCTGCAGAAGCCCGGGCAAGTGAGAACAAGTTCCCGCCATTACGAAGTCTCCGAGGCTGTAATTGTACGAGCTGTGTGCGCGTGCCTATGTTTTCTACGATGTGGAGACGCAGTGAGGCTCTGCATGGCCAGTGATGACTCCGGAGCCCATCCCCAGGGGGCGGGGTCCCCCTCGCTTTCCTCATCTTCCTGGATGGGCTCTGGAGTCATTGCCAGCTGTGCAGAGCCTCTCTGCATCTCCACGTCGTGGAAAACATAGGCGCGTGTGCACAGCCGTACAATTACAGCCTCTGAGACTTCATAATGGCGGGAACTTGTTCTCACTCCCCCGGGCTTCTGCAGAAGCTTCCCTCCAAAGCCCTCCAAGGGAGGAAGGGCCAGTTGGGAGAAGGACTTTGGTCCTGCTCTGGGCTGTAATTGTGCAGGTGTGCACGCGCCTATGTTTTCCATGGCGTGGGGCCATGGCCAGAAGATGAGGAACACGAGAGGACCACCGGGGCCTTATCCTTCTGAAGAGGACCTGTCCCCGAAGAGGGCAGATGTAGTGGCATTGGGTCTTGGGATGTTCTGCGGAGCCCTCCAGGGAAAAATGCCACTGCCAGGTACTTTTAACCATATATTTTGGTCCTATGACTGCAGAATGCTGCAAAAAAACCATAAATGCAGGCCAATTGTTGAGTGTTTCAAATGTGATTGGAACAGTCAACAAGGTGACCACAGTATGTGTCTGTGTGTGAGTGAATGTGTGTGTGTGTGTGTGTGTGAGAGAGAGAGAGACAGACAGACACAGAGAGAGGGGGGGAGTGAGGGGAGGAATCAGAGAGAGCGACAGACACACAGAGACAGAGAGATAGAGAGGGGGAGGGATGGAGGAAAAGAGGGAGAGACAGACAGATACAGAGAGAGACAGAAAGAGGAAGAGGAAGAAAAAAAGAAAAAAGAAAGTGGGAGAGATGAAAGAAAGAAAGAAAAGAAAGAAAGAAAGAAAGAAAGAACTTATGACCACAATTGAGCCCCAAATTTTGGTTGCTAAGGAAGAGCATCGTTAAGTGAGTTTCACCACATTTTCCAAGTTGGCCATGCCCACCAGGTCACATGACCGCCGAGCCCATTCCCACAAAACAGGCCACACCTACAGAATAGGTTCTAAAAACTTTTGAAACCCACCACTGGTGAACACCCAAACACCCAAAGACAGCAAATGCTCAAAGTTCATTGTCTCAAAATCTGCACCCACATTTGAAGGTTTTTCTGAAAATTAACCATGAAATTGTTTGTCACTTGCTCCTGCAGCAAGATGGCACATTGTGGAGAGGATTCCTGTAATATTTATTAAATTTATATGCCGCCTATTTCGCTGTCGAAGCCATTTGAGATTATTTGAGCTCTTCAGAACAGTGTAATATAAACGCTGGTTATTTTGAAACAGAAACAGGAAATGTAACTAGAAGACGAATCACTTACCTTTCGGTTTGCAAATTTAAGAATATTTCATAAAGCAAAATGTAATATGAATGCTGGTTATTTCTAAACAATGAACATTGCGGGAGACAAATCATTTTGGGTTTGCTAGCTTAATGAAATAATGTTTTATCAATTGTAATTCTTTTTTATTTCTCCTACATTACCAGGAGATTTTGGCAACAAGACTCATCCTTTTTTTAAAATGAAAACTTTCTTTCCTGATACATTGTCTGAAGCAGCGGTCACCAACTGGTGGTCCGTGGACCACTGGTGACCCAAGAGAAAATGTTGGTGATCTGCAGAAAAATTATTTGCATTTTTTATATTGCACTAAATAAGGAGTCCTCAAGCTACAGCCCCCGGGCCAGATACGTGCAATGAACATTTGTGCTGCTGCAGAGAGTCTCCCCCTTTGGGGTTTTTTTTGTAGGGGTTGGACGGGGGGAAAAATTCCAACTTAGGGTTTGCTTCAGTGGTGAAATCTAAAAAAAAATCCTACTGGTTTTGTGGGCGTGGCTTGGTGGGGGTCATGTGACTGGGTGGGCATGGCTATGTAGTCATGTGATTGGGGGGTGTCAAAAGACAGAAACTCACTTTAACAATATCTTGCTGGAGCAGGGGGTTGGACTAGATGACCTCCAGGTCTCTTCCAGCCATGGATTACTGTGGCCTTTCAAGGTATCCCCTGAAGCTGCGTCTAGTGCCAGGTTTGTGGTCCTTCCTCCCTCTTTCCCTCCCTCCCTCCCTCCCTCCCTCCCTCCCTCCCTTTCTTTCTTTTTCCCTTCACTCCCTTTTGTTCTCCCATCCCTCTTTCTTTCTTCCTTCCTTCCTTCCTTCCTTCCTTCCTTCCTTCCTTCCTTCCTTCCTTCCTTCCTTCCTTCCTTCCTCCCTCCCTCCCTCCCTCCCTCCCTCCCTCCCTCTTTCTTTCTTTCTTTCTTTCTTTCTTTCTTTCTTTCTTTCTTTTTCCTTTTGCAGCATCCCCACCTCCATTTTTGGCCTTGCAGGCCTCAGGGAAGCCTCCTGGGAGCAAAAACAGATCCCAAATGCTCTAAAAAAGTAAAAAAAAAGTTCCTTTTATCGCGCAGGACAGCTGATCATTGGAACTTTTTTTTTTTTTTAACTTTGCTAAGCATTTCTTTTACTACTGGTTTGGGCAGACCGTAGCATTTCATTCCTGGTCTGCTTCAGCCTCCTCAGTGAGGTGCTTCTGCTTCTTGGTCAGATCCAATTTGAACTGATCTTTTGCCAACTCTTTCTCATGGTGGCTGCTTAGCTCCAGCAACTGCTTCCTGTTGGGGTGCTAAGGAGCCTGGGCGGGCAGGCGAGGAAAGGCTGGGAGGGGCAGGGCGAGTAGAGCCTGGTGAAGTGCCCCTTGATGTGAGTGACATCTTGTTGGATACACCCACCCAGTCACATGACCACCTAGCCACGCCCACCCATCCGGTCATTAGGCAAATCATATTAGTGGTCCACGGGATTTAAAATTATAGTGGTCCCTGAGATCCAAAAGGTTGTTGACCCCTGGTCTGAAGCATTAATTTCAATCTTGCCAGAGGAAATCTGTTGAAGTTGTGATTTATTTGTGTCTATTTATCTCAAATCCACCACGTAACCAAGCTACAGATACAAATGGCAGCAGAGTTACAGGTCAAGAATGAGGTGAATGGAAACATTTCGAAAGTAGCTACTGCTTGTAGCTCTGCTTATGCTCCATCTCTTATCTTGATGCCACTGTCAACCAAATCAAACGTGGTGCTAACCGAATTTAATACACACCATTTTGACCATATAAATAGAAGCTTTGAGAATGAGTTAATAATTATGAGGACTGCTGCACCATGGAAGGAACTAAAGTTTAATCTTGTGTTCTTTACTAGAGTCCTGGAAAAACTCAATTCCTTTCATCCTGTTATTTGCACTGGGAATAAATCATCCATTAATGCAAGCAGGGGAAATTCCACCCAATGCAATCTGACTTTTAACACTCTCTATTTCCATATTTCCTGAGGTATGACAAATAGAATTTTATAGGTTCTGACCTTGCTTAATACTTGCCAAATGCAAGTCCTGAGAAAGAAAAAGCAGCAATATGGTTCCTTATTCTCTGTGTGGAAGTCTTTTAGGGTAAGATAGATAGATAGATAGATAGATAGATAGATAGATAGATAGATAGATAGATAGATAGATAGATGATAGGCAGGGAGGGAGAGGGAGAGGGAGAGGGAGAGGGAGAGAGGAGAGAGAGAGAGAGAGAGAGAGAGAGAGAGAGAGAGAGAGAGAGAGAGAGAGAGAGAGAGAGAGAGAGAGAGAGAGAGAGATTATCCCAGTATTTCTGAACCTCATCAAGTTTAAGATGGGTGGATTTCATCTCCTAGACTTCTGGGATTTGAAGTCCACTCATTGTAAACTTGATTAGGTTCAAAAACACTGCCTTATCCTAGCAAATTTGCACTGAGGTATAGCAATAATAAGGACTAGGTCCAGTGGGGGTTCTTACTGGTTCGGACAGGTTCGGCCGAACTGGTAGTGGCTTGGTATCCTGGGTCGCTGGAACCAGCAGCGACCCAGGCCTGCCATGCCTGTGAATTGGTTCCTGGTTGGTGCCGCCATCTTATTTTTCAGTTCTGGGCATGTGCAGCACAATTTTAACACGAGCGAGCCGGCACTAGTGCCTGCCGGAACCCACCTCTGACTAGGTCCCACTCAAATCAAGTAGGATCTGCAGCCCAGTCTTACCCATCGTTTCTTTGAAGGCAGTCATATTTCTATCAGCTGGTATTTTTATGTTTGCCACCTATATTTTCCGGTCACATTTGCATCCATAACACTGAGAAACCTGCTTTAAGCAGACACAAGTTGCAACACAAGCACTACAGGGGATTTTCCAAAAGTTGAAATGCGGTAGATTTCCCTAGAGTTCTAAAGAACTGTACCATCTGCAGTTCATCGTGCTTCCGGGTTCTTTTTTTTTGTTAACCTCACCTTTGATTGAGATCTAAGGATATCTTGAGATCTGAGGGAAGCTGGCACCCTTTGTAAAACTATCCTAAAGAAATTTATTTTGAACTCCACTGATACTTAGATATTCCTTTCTTGGTCTTGAACATTCCATGTTAATTTTTTTTTGGCGGGGGAAGTTCACAACCACAAATTGCCTGATCCACCAGTGAATTATTGCTCTTATCAAGTTCTCTGACAGCTTGGTTTCAACAAACGAAGTTTCCCATCAACCTGCAATTTTAAGCTGGCAGAGTAGAAACTTCTACCTGCCAGAACAAAGCTCTTTCACGTTCATTAGGAACAACATTTCATTACCTTTTGGGGTGAAATTGGGTCAATAAAAGGCCACAAAGAGCTGCTTAGAACTCTGTGATATAAATGAAGACTGCTATTCCAACATAAGAACATTTACATCACGCTAAACATGATAACACTACTGCGGGTACTAAATTAATATCAACAACCTAATAATAATTACAAGGTATAGCCAGGGGTGGGATTCAGCCAGTTTGGAGCGGTTCGAGTCAACTGGATGCTAATTTTGCCTCTGTTTCGCTGAACCAGTAGTTGGAAGGACTGGCTGGCCATGCCCACCCCACTTCGTCCCTCCCAGGAGTCTCCATGCAGTCCGTTCATTATGCCAGGTAAGTGCAAGGTCCATGCGGAGGCTCTGGGGGGATGGAAAATGAAGTTCCAGAAGTCAGGAAATGGGCCTGTTTCTAGCCTCTGGAGGGCCTCCAGAGCCTGGGAAGTGTGAACCCCTCACACAGGAGGCCAGGTAGGCCACACACCCCATGGCCATGTTCCCTAAGCAAATTTTTTCAATCCCACCTTTGAGTATAGCTCTGTCAGTTGTTTGCAAGGTGTCAATGTGTCTGAAATACATTTTTACCACAGAGGTTCATAAGCATCAGTGGTGGGTTGCAGGCGGTACACTCTGGTACGGGCGTACTGGAGCCTGCCCAGAGCACCGGGTACCGTTCTGCTACAGTGCTCCGGAGGGTCCACCTGCCTGAGCTCCTTACCTGTCCTTTAAGCCTTTGGCGCCTCTGCGCACATACATGGTGCGTACGACGCCTGTGTGAAGCTCCGCCGAGCAGCTGGAACATCATGGAAGCTTGCGGAAGCATCGCAGGCAAGTACGACACAACCGTACCAGTTGGAACGGAATCCAGAACCCACCACTAATAAGCATCTATGAACAATTCCGAAGTAGGGAAAAGATATAAACCTATAAGATGAACCAGCTTGGACATGTAGCTGAAGGATGGCCCCTCATCCAGACGCCCCATAACAGGGATGTCAAACTGGATTTCTTCGAGGGTCAGATCAGCAGTGTAGTTCTCCTCTGTGGATCAGTGGGAGGAGACAGAATGGACACCTTCTGCAGCATTTTACTGGCCCCCATGGCCTGTTTTCAGTCTTAATGCCCTTCTGCAGCACTCTTCTGACCAAAACAGGCAGCAATAATAGTTTAGTAACATTAACAATAGCAACTAGATTTATATAGCGCTTCCGATTGCTTTTGCAGCCCTCTCTACGCGGTTTACAGAGTCAGCCTATTGCCCCCAACAATCTGGGTCCTCATTTTGCCAACTTTGGGTGGATGGAAGGCTGAATCAACCTTGAGCCAATCAGGATCGAATTGCTGGCAGTGAGCAGTGAGTTAGCCTACAAAACTGCATTCTAACCACTGCGCCACCATGATTCCTTACAAGACAGAAGAAATGTTTGTGCGATTTCAGTGTTTCAAGCACACTAGGCAACAGTTTGTTTTACAGCTGGGCCAAGTTTGTTGGGTACTTTCCATGAGTCTAGAGAAGGTCGATTAAAAATGGTTAAAACTTTCCTTGGGGACATTGGGTTGATCATATCACTGAGGAACCCCTCAAGAGTTTCCAAAGACTCTTATAATACATCTACAGCAGGGGTGGGTTTCTCGCCCTGTTCCAACCGGTTCGGTTGGAACGGGGCCGCCGGCGTCCTCGTGCACGCGCGCGGCGCACGCATGCGTACTAGCGTCTGTGCGATGCTCCAGCTGCTCCTGGAGGATCGCGCAGGCGCTGTATGCGTCCTGCGCATGCGTGGAAGCACAGAACTCGTCAAAACCGGGTAAGGAGCGCGGGCGGGTGGGTGCGTCCTTCACTGTTCCCGGAAGTTACTTACTTCCAGGTTCGCCGACCAACCGGTTCGCAGGGACCGCCGCGAACCGGTTGAAACCCACCCCTGATCTACAGTTCTAATGTCCTGAAATTGACTCGTGGCAGCTGGACTTATTTTCTTCTAGCAAGTTGGACAAGCAAACCATTTCAAACAAACAAACAAAAAAGTCCATTTGTCATGTGTTAACTCTAACCTCAATGACTGAGAATCCTCATAGTCCCTACTGTTGTAATATTTTGGCTTTTTAGTGTTCATATTGCTCAGCACACCTTACTTTGGATTTTTATGATCAGAGTAGGGTGATTCCATAACCTTTCTTCACACCTGAACTCATTTAGTTACTAAATGGGATCATTTAGCAGCACCTGTGAGAAGACTGCAAGAAGCGAACCTGTACCAATGCTGGTAGGAACTTTCCCTTATCCTTACTCCAGGAGTGGGGTGGAAATGGAGATTTCATAGTATCCTTCTCCCAGGAGTGGGGAGGAAATGGGGATTTTGCAGTATCCTTCTCCTGCCACACCCACCAAGCCACGCCCATCAAACCACAGTTACAAAACCGGTAGTAAAATTTTTTGAATTCCACCATTGGTTATGTCCAATAGTTGTTATCACAGCTCTTTAACACATACTGGATTTTTCTCTTCCACTGAAATACTTGAGGAATTCTGAGCAAAGGAGAACAATTAAACAAAGCTAGTAATATTTTTCTGTGGGCTAGAAGGA
The DNA here is from genome assembly GCF_051295495.1 of Thamnophis sirtalis. Taxonomy (NCBI): domain Eukaryota; kingdom Metazoa; phylum Chordata; class Lepidosauria; order Squamata; family Natricidae; genus Thamnophis; species Thamnophis sirtalis. The sequence goes on from NW_028261392.1 coordinate 14,598,458, forward strand.
ATTCCTGCAAATCCCAAATCATTTTTAAAATCATTCTGAAGTTTCAAATCAAAACAGAGAAGGCAGTAAAAACGCAGTGAATATAAATTTGTCATGCAGCTGAAGTACAGTTTATTGAGAATCTTCAACGGGCATGTTAGTAATCAATAATAAAATCCAAATAGATAAATAAGATCTAGGCTGCAAAAGTAGAAACAAGTCTCTAGATGGCAGCAGAGAGTTAAAGGATTAAAAAAACTCTTTGATGCCATCTTGTGGTCACTTGAGTTTTTGTATATGGCAATAACAACAAAAACATGCTAACTGCTCACTGTACCAACTTCCAGTATTCTGTAAGTTATATATCCTGAAAGAAATGGGAAGGGGAGATTTTGACAGATTCCACCAAGGATTATAAAACCAAATTTTTGAAAGGCCTCTTTCAAGGCGTAACAAGGCGCGGCCCCTCCTATCATCCAATTGTAATAATGTTGAATTTCTAGAGAAAAGTTAAGTGGAAGGATAGCATGGCTGCTGGCAAAATACATTTGATGGCAAACATGGACACTGGCCAGATTTTCAATTGACTTCGCCTGCCCAGTCCTGCAGAAAGGAATCGGTGTGTGCCTCCTCCCCTTTCACCCCCCCCCCCAGGGCCTGATTGCTAACTGGGTATAATTACTCTGTTCAATCCAAGGCTGTAAATTGCCCAGGTCGTAAATCTTCATTTGCACTGTTCATAAATGAGAAATGATTTGGAGTACATCAAAGAAAAGTTTCATTCTCCGGGAAAGAATGTTGACGTTGTCCTGTGTCTTTTCTGTTTTCCCAATTTCTCTGACTATAGCAATAGCAATAGCAGTTAGACTTATATACCGCTTCATAGGGCTTTCAGCCCTCTCTAAGCGGTATATAAGTCTAACTGCTATTGCTATAGTCAGAGAAATTGGGACTAGAGTGAACTGCGTATGTTGCAACACTTTTCTGTTTCCTTACGATGATCAGTAATAATTTTACTAGAGGAGAGATTGTGCACAACTGGAACTTCAGCATAAAACGCATTCTTGACAGTCTAATTTCTGTTCCACGTTGATCTCCACTAGAGGCCATTCTGACATTCTGGAACTAAGTTGCTTCTCTTTGCATCTCTTCATGGACCCATTTTCTTTTTTCTTTTTAAATAGACACATGCACATGCACAATCTCACAGGGGTGAGATTGAAACGTTTTAGCAACCGGTTCTCTGCCCGGTTGCTAGGGGGGCATGGCCTACTTGGCCTCCTGCAGCATGGTGGGTGGAGTGCGTTTTCACCCTCCCCAGGCTCCAGAGGTTTTCTTCAAGTGTCCAGGAGAGCGAAAATGGCCTCCCATGGGCTCCAGAGGCCCTCTAGAGGCAGGAAACAGGCCCATTTCCAGACTTCCAGAATTTCCAGGAGGCCTGTTTTTTGCCCTTCCCAGGCTCTGGAGGCTTTCCCCGAGTCTCCAGGAGGGCAAAAACAGCCCCTGGGCTCCAGAGATCCTCCATAGGCAAGAAACAAGCCTATTTCTGGACTTCTGGGAGGCCTGTTTTTCACCCTCCCAGAGCGTCTGCACTGGCCCTGTACTTATCTGACATGATGAAAAGGCTGCGTAGAGACTCCTGGGAGGGGAGGGGAAGGGTGGGTGTGGCCAGCCAGTCCTTCCAACTACCAGTTTGGCAAACCAGATGCAAAATTATCAAACCTTTCCAAACTGGCTGAATTCCACTCCTGCCTTTACCCAGTATCCCATTTTCCAATTATTTTACATATTAAGAACACTCCTTAACAGCTGATACAGGTATTGCTCAGGACTTCTTCTTATATCTACCTCTTAGGTAGGTGAAGAGATGAAGTGAACGTTATGGAGATATGACAGAAAACAGGTTATGCCAGGATGTGTTTCGCTGTGCTTAGGTACAATCAGGGAAGACTCTCTGACAAGGTGGTGCTTTAGAAGTCTTTGGGATTACAATTCTGGCAATTAAAAACCTCAGCTTCTGAAGACCCAAAGTTGGGAAACACTACCATAACCCATATCTATATTAAGGATCCCTGAGAGTCATCTGAATAAAGAACAACATGGGTTAATCTGCATGTTTTTTACATTATCATCCATTATCTTCCTAATGCAGTAAGAACTCAAGGTAGCATACATAGCATTTCCCTCATTTTTTTTTCTCTTTACAGCAACAATGTTTTGGGGAAGGAGGGGCTGATAAAGAGTGAGTGATCCAAAATTACTCCATGAGATTCCATGGATGATGTTGGAGTTGAAACTGGATCATGGTCTACACCAGGAGTAGTCAACCTTTTTATACCTACCACCCACTTTTGCATCTCTGTTAGTAGTCAAATTTTCCAACCGCCCACCGGTTCCACAGTAACAGTGATTTATAAAGTAGGGAAGTAACTTTACTTTATAAAATTTTTAAAGCAGAGTTACAGCAAACCCCTACCGCCCACCATGAAAGCTGGAACGCCCACTAGTGGGCGGTAGGGACCAGGTTGACTACCACCCGTCTACACCATCCTGGGTCTCTAGATCACTAATACTAATATTTCCTCCTATCTATCTATCTATCTATCTATCTATCTATCTATCTATCTATCTATCTATCTATCTATCTATCTATCTATCTAGAGAGAGAGAGATATGATATATATATATATATATATATATATATATATATATATATATATATATATATATATATATATATATATATATATATGTTATATTTGTTATATTTGTGCTGATAAATAAATAAAGGGAGACTAGTATAGATCTATTTCAAGCTATTTAGCTCTCATCAGCTAGCCATACCCTGCTGATGAGAGCTAAATAGCTTGAAATAGATCTATACTAGTCTCCCTTTATTTATTTATCAGCACAAATATAACAAATGTAACAAAAAGGCAACAGTAAAAAAATATTGGGTTTCTGTCTGGATGGTCTCTTGTGACGAGCCAAAGGACAGAGAATGGAAGTGTGACCTTCCTCCCATATTTGGGCATACCAGGGGTTGTGACTTTAAATATATATATATATTTAAATATATATATATAATGCAAGCGGATATATACACACACACACACACACACACACACACACACACACACACACACACACACACACACACACACACACACACACACACACACACACACACACACATATATATATATATATATATATATATATATATATATATATCCGCTTGCATTCTGTGGATAGGTTTCCATTTATTTACACGACCCGATTTTTCGGCATGCTGTGGCCCGGTACCAGTCCCAGAATTAAGGATTGGGGACTCATGGTCTAGGTAGCATGTTTAGCCCTGTGATTTGGATGAAGTCAGGTGGAGAGAAAAGAATTGATGCAAAAGTCACCTTCAATGACTGAGGGTTGTCTTGTACCAGATCTCCTGTTACATCTTCAAATTGGAAGCCTAAAGCACGCCCTGACAAATTGTTCCCGATCTTTGTGTACTGTTAAGAAGAGCGTTCTTGCCTTATTTCATGTTATTTATTTTTCCTCAACATGCTTGACCCTGATTAGGTTAAAAACTTTTTTTATTTCTCTCCTACACCAAGGTAAGCTTGTTTTGTGAGAACAATAGGTCTTTTGTTCCTTAGGACACATTCCACCACACCTAACTTCCTGAGTTTGATTTCAACTCACGTGCTTTTTCTTTCACTCATAGCTTTTACCTGTGTTCCTTGGGCTTTAGGACTGTTGGTTTGATTTGTTCTTAGAGAGGAAAGAAGATTAAAATCGGAATGCTCCTCTTACTTCCCTTATCCTATTATTCTACGCTGTTGAATAGCATAATAATAGTACAAATTGATAAGGGACATGGTGGCTCAGTGGCGAAGATGCTGAGCTTATCGATCAGAAAGGTCGGCAGTTCGGCAGTTCGAATCCCTAGTGCCACGTAATGGAGCGAGCTCCCATTACTTGTCCCAGCTTCTGCCAACCTAGCAGTTCGAAAGCATGTAAAAATGCAAGTAGAAAAATAGGAACCACCTTGGGTGGGAAGGTAACAGCGTTCCAGGGTGCCTTCGCCATTTAGTCATGCCGGCCGCGTGACCATGGAGACGTCTTCGGACAGCGCTGGCTCTTTTGCTTTGAAACGGAGATGAGTACTGCCCGCTAGAGTCAGGAACGACTAGCACATATGTGCAAGGGGAACCTTTACCTTTACCTAGTACAAATTGGCTGGGGAATGTTTTGCTCCATTTAAATACAGACCCTTGTTTCTCTTCTTCCTTTTCTCTCCACCCAACTCACCTGCCCATCCATCCCTTATTTATATCTTGCAGTTCTCTACAGATCAAAGCAAAGCAATTTCTGGCAGCAAGCTGTTCCACTGATTAATTATTCTCACTGTCAGCAAATTTTAGGTTGGGTTTCTCCTTTATTACTTTCCATCCATTGCTTCTTCTCCTTCCTTCAGGGGCTTTGGAGAATAGGTTGACTCCCCTCTTTTTTGTGACAGCCACTCAAATATCAGAACAATATCATGTCACCCCTAGTCCTTCTTGTCATTCAACTAGACATACCCAATTCTTCTTCAATTCTTCAGTGGTGGAATTCAAATAATTTAACAACTGGTTCTCTGCCCTGATGATCAGCTGGGTAGGCGTGGCTCAGTGGCCATGTGACTGTGTGGGCGTGGCCAACTCAATGTCACTCAGGTTGATGGGCGCTTCGCCTTAGCTGTTACAATGTAATAAGTGTTAACCGGAGAGGCAGTTTCCGTAAGCAGGGCAATAAAGATTAGGCAGCACTAGAATGTTTCCTTCCTGCCTTCCTTACAGGATTATCCCTGTAAAGTAAAAAAACAAAAAAACAAAAATGAGATTTCTTCCAACAACCGGTTCTCCGAACTGCTTAGAAAGTTAACAACCGGTTCTCCCGAATGGGTGCGAACTGGCTGAATCCCACCACTGCAATTCTTGCAACTGATCTTCCTATGTTTTAGTTTCCACGGCACTTCTAGCATCTTGTTCCTATTGCTGTCTTTCTTAGGACGAAGTGGCGGTTTTAGCCAAGGTGCCAGAATCATGCCAACCAAAACATAAACTACAAGTATGCGTAAACCTTATCCTGGCTGAACTTCTGCATAAGAAACAGAATGAGCCCACTTTCCCCTTTGCTGTCTTCTCTGCATCTGTTTTTGCCCTGCAGCTCCATTCGTGTTTCGATTATGACATTAATGGGACGCTTTTTATGTTACCTCTCTGCGATATTATTTGGTCTTTGACATGCCCTTTGTGCAAATAGTCTTACAGGTTTTATTTTTTTAAAAAATGTATCTGGAACAGCTTCTCCTTCTGAGATGTCTACCAACCGTTCTCAGTTTCCTTTAATCTCTGTTATGACAGACTATTGCCCGAAACTTCTTCCTGTGTTCCAGCTGATTGTCTGAGATCTTCTCTCTGCAGCATGTTTCCTTCATCCATTTGTGTATCTGCCAGTCAGTGTCACAAGGCATTTCCTGTTCCATTGCTCCCTGACAAGGTTAAGCCAGACTGATGATCTGCAGTTGTGCTTCACTTCATTCCTCCCTCACTCCCTCCTCCAGTGTCCCGTCCCCCCCCCCCCCCAGCATATGTGAACTCTGAGTTATGTGTCAAGAGCTGAACTCAGGCCAAGTGTCATGAGTTAGCTTTTGTACATTCACATTCACTAATTCAGAGGCGGGGGGGGGGAAAGGGGAAGAAAACCTATTCTTCCATTTCCCCCTCTTCCCAGTTGTCTTTGGCTGTTCTAGATTCAAAGCAGGCTGGAGAGGAAGTAAAATTCCACCAATCATGTTACTTTCTGCATAAGTGCAGAATTGGTGCACTCTGGCTCAATACTAGTAACCGGGAAAGGGATCTTGGAGCCCTAGTAGACAACCATTTAAATGTGAGCCAGTCGTGTGCTGCAGCCAGTGGTGGGTTTCAAAATTTTTTGGAACCTACTCTGTGGGTGTGGCCTCCTTTGTGGGAGTGGCTTGCCGGCCATGTGTTCTCTCTCTCTCTCTCTCTCTCTCTCTCCTTCCTTTTGTCTCTCTGTCCCTTTCTTCTTTTTTTCTTTCATCTCTTTCTCTCTCTTTTTCTTTCTTCTTTCTTTCTTTCTTTCTTTCTTTCTTTCTTTCTTTCTTTCTTTCTTTCTTTCTTTCTTTCTCTTTCTCTCTCTCTCTATGTCAGTCTGTGTGTGTGTGTGTGTGTGTGTGTGTGTGTGTGTTTGTGTGTCAGTGGTGGGTTTCAAAAATTTTTGTAACCTCTTCTGTAGGTGTGGCCTGCTTTCCGGGTCCACTGGTGGAACCTCTTCTAACTGGTTTGGTAGATTTGATGAACCGGTTTTACCGAATAGATGCTAACTGGTAGGAACCCACCTCTAGCTGCAGCTGCCAAAAAAGCCAACACAGTTCTAGGTTACATAAACAGAGGGATAGAATCAAGGTCACGTGAAGAGTTAACTTTTACATTTCCTGATACTTTGAACAATTAATCAGTGAAACGACTTGCCTCCAGAAGTTATGGGTGCTCCATCACTGGAAGCTTTCAAGAAGAAATTAGATGGCCATTTGTCTGAAATGATACAGGGTTTCCTGCTTGAGTATGGGTATAGATTACAAGTTCACTTCCAACTTTGTTATTCTGTTCTTAGGACTGTGATATACTATCATGGCAAGATCACACTTGGAATACTGCATTTGGTTTTTGTTGCCACCAGGGGTGAAATTCAGCTGGTTCTGACAGGTTTTGGAGAACCGGTAGCGGAAATTTTAAGTAGTTTGGAGAACCAGCAAATACCACCTCTGACTGGCCCCAGAGTGGGGTGGGAATGTGGATTTTGCAGTATCCTTCCCCTGCCACATTTACCAAGCCACAGAACCAGTAGTAAAAAAAATTGAATTTCATCACTAGTTGCCTCTTTATAAAGACAATTTTTGATAGAAAGAGTGCAGAGAAGAGCAACAAAGATAAAACACATGAACGTTTGCAGGAATTGGGTATCTCTAGCCTAGTGAAGAGAAGGAGTAGGGTAGATGTGATAGCAGTGTTCTAATATTTTGAGAAGCTGCCCCAAAGAAGATGGAGTCAAGCTATCCTCCAAAGCACCTGATGACAGGATAAGAAGCAATGGATGGAAACTAATCAAATAGAGTCCCAACCTAAAATTTGCTGACAGTGAGAACAATTAATCAGTGGAACAGCTCACTGCCAGAAATTATTGTTGGAGAGAATGGACAGTCATTTGTCTGCAATAGTAGTGGGTTGGACTAGGAGACCTCCAAGGACTCTTCTAACTTTACCAACTCTTCTAACTTTACCAACCTTTATTAATCTTACAAAATAGGGATTGGCAGTGGAAGTGGCACTGTTTATGCCAACATACTTTGCTGACGGTCTGAGGACAGAAGGATAACACTTCAGTGCACCAATCCAGAAGTGTGCAGCGTTGAGAAACTGGACATACTGTGTTTTTCTTCAACAAATGATTTTGAATGTCTAGGTCCATTTATAATCTTGGGATGTGTAATTCTATAGTAGCAGATATACAATAGTTTTGCTTTTTGTGGGGACGTTGTTGAGATTGACAAGCCACAGCTGCCTGCCTGAAGAATTTCATGCTGTTGGTTGAAGCTCATCTCTCTCTCTCTCTCTCTCTCTCTCTCTCTCTCTCTCTCTCTCTCTCTCTCTCTCTCTCTGTCTGCCTGTCTCTCCCTCCCTCCCTCCCTCCCTCTCTCGTCTCTTCCTGTTGAAGGGGAACTCCCTTACATTGACTGCGATGGATCAAAAACTTGCCTCAATAGCTTGTTGAGAAGATCTGGAGTGAGACTGGGAACTTCCAATCTTGACAGGAACTCTTGGCTCCTACCATGTTTCTCCAAAAGAAGCCCTATCTTGAAAAGAAGCCCTATCATGTTTTTGAGTGTATGCGATCAAATTAAGTCCCATCCATAAAATTAGCCCTAATTAGACCCCATCCACATTGGGGTGCAGGGGATGGGGTGAGGCATACTGGTAAAAAATAAGGTAGGGTGGGGATGGTGGTGGTGGAGCTGCCCTAATTACCAAGCCTCACACACCCCAACACCTGCCTCACCTTCTTCTGCGTCCGCGTTTTCGATCCGGAGCTCTGTTATCAGTTGCAGATGCCTTCTGGCAGGCATCCGAAGGTGAAACAGAGGCCAGGGAGATGCGTGCAAGTGGTGTGGCAAGTGACTGCAGAAGAAGTGGCCAGCAGTAGGCTCCTGCTGGGTGGGGCTGTCTGTGCCACCTCCATAAGATGATTCAATAATTAGAACCTTCCAAAAAGATGACCTAGCCATTTTTTCAGGGTTCAAAAGAAAATAAGACCTGGTCTTCTTTTGGGAGAAACACAGTAGATCTGAGAAGAAACCATTCATCTCATTTACTTCATAGGGAAAACCGCCTTGCTCATTTTCCTTTTATCTTTCTCTTACCCAAATTTCACGGCTGATTCAAATACCCCAAAATAGGATGGGGAGTATTCTCAAATTGTGGGTAGAAGGCTGCAGATGCAAATCTTATTCAAATGTATCTGGGAATAGCATCTGATGAATTCAGCAAGGTTTACAGTGAGTAAAAACATGTGTGTCATCAAAGATTCCCAATAATGTAACCATCACAACCTCACTTTATGTAGAGTATTACAATAGTTGATGGTAGCAGCTGACAGCTAATGTGACTGGAGGGTGGGGCAGAGCCATTGCAAGGAGGATCAAAAACATGGTTAGTTGGATCTCTAATTCAGCTCAATCTAAGCAAGGTTGAGTGGTTTGGGGTATTTAGATCTTCCAGTGTTGGGGGATTTTCCATCTTCAGTTCTAGATGGAGTGGAGCTGCTTCAGACAGACTTGGCTTTTTTTTTGTTAGGTCTCATTTTCAGGGAAATGCAGTATTAAATGCATCCATCTTAACTGGGACTTATTTTGGGGGTACGGCTTATGAGCATCCTAACAAATCATGCTAGGGCTTATTTGCAAGTTGGGTCTTATTTTCAGGGAAACAGGGTATCTAGCTAGCCTAGTAACAAAATGTTCGGAAACCAATTGACAAGCTCAGAGAAACAAACCTCCACCCTCATCCTACATCCGGGCTTCAGATATTTGCATCATTGCAAAGTGATCCCTTAGTTAAGGGGGCTATCTTTCCACAGAAATAGAGTTGTAATAATCTTTGAGGCTAGCAAACATCATGCAAATTGGACAAATTTAGGTAAAACATATCATTTGACTGACAAATCATGTAATTTGCACCCATTGCGCAATGATGTGATGATGCACGCAATATCATCATGGCTCGTGGTGGAAACCTCGGCCCGAGGCATGTTACCAACTATCTCCAACTATTCTTCTTTATTTATATTTCAAATTTATTAACCACCCATCTCCCTTAGAGAGGAGCTCTGAGTGGTGTATGTCCTCAAGACAGCTGAGCATAAGAACAATAAGCACGGTTGCAAGATTTGGATATGGCTGGTCTAGAGAAAAGAAGGACTAGTCAGCAGTGTTCCAATATTTGAAAGGCTGCCACAAAGAAGAGGGAGTTAAGCTATTCTCCAAAGCACCAGATGGCAGTACAATAAACAATGCAGTGGTGGGTTTCTGCCGGTTCACACCGGATCGGGAGAACCGGATGGTGAAATTTACCAATCCGGTAAGAGGAGGTTCGACCGGTGAACCCAGAAGTAACTTCCGGAACGCCTGCCCCGGCCCTCTCACTCGCTCGCTCACCCCTGCCTGTCCGGTAGCCGCTCCATCGCTTGCTCCCCCCGCCCGTCCGCACTATCCTAGCCCAATTCAGTGTCAAGTCCCATACCTAGGAGTGGAGGTGGTGAACAGAGAAGCATGGAGAGGTCCAGTGGCACAATCCACCAGACAGCAGCAGCAAGCTCAGGAGTTTTCTCCTGGATTCCTCTCTGTGTTCGGAGACTACAATTGGTCCAGAATGCAGCCGCGTGAGCGATATTGGGTGTACCAAGATACACCCATGTTACACCTATCCTCCGCGAGCTGCACCGGCTTCCTATTGATCTCCGAACGCGCTTCAAGGTGCTGGTTATTACCTTTAAAGCCCTGCATAGCCTAGGACCCGGATATCTGCGAGACCGTCTTCTGCCACATACCTCCCAATGGCCGATAAAATCACACAGGGTGGGCCTTCTCCAGGTGCCGTCGACCAGACAATGTCATCTGGCGGCTCCTCGGGGGAGGGCCTTCTCTGTAGCTGCTCCGACCCTATGGAACGATCTACCCCCAGAGATCTGGACCCTTCCCATTCTCTCGGCCTTCCGAAAGGCTACCAAAACCTGGCTATTCCAGCAGGCCTGGGGCTGTTGACCCAGCCCCGCCTAGATTGAGTGCATGAAGTGATCTTTTAATCTGTTTTTCTTTTCTCAAATTTTTTAATTTTTTTATTAAAAAATGTATTTCTGTAAGCCGCCCGGAGTCCTTCGGGATTGGGCGGCATATAAATTTATTAAATACTTAAATACATACTTAAATACTGTCCTGCCTTCTCCAATCTCCCTAATTTCGGCCTTTAATCCTCCAGTTGTCTATTTTGGGGAGGTTTTCCCCTCTCTTCCCCCCCCCTTCATACGAGTCCCAAAAGTTTTTGCCACATGGCTTGAGGGTGGTGGTCATGTGACTGAGTGTGCATGAGTGATGTCAAGTTGGCCATACCTGCCCGGTCACATGACTGCCAAGCCACACCCACATAATAGGTTCTAAAAAAAATTGAAACCACTGAAACAATGGATGGAAACTGTTCAAGGAGAGAAGCAACCTGGAATTAAGGAGGGACTTCCTAACAGTGAGGACAATTAACCAGTGGAACAGAAGTTGCCTCCAGAAATTGTGAATGCTCCATCCCTGGAAGCTTTTAAGAAGAGACTGGACAGCCACTTGTCTGAAATGGAATAGGGTCCCCTACCTGAGCAAGAGGTTGGACTAGAAGACCTTCAAGGTCCCTTCCAGCTGTAGTCTAAATTATTAAATATTTTTCCCTAGCAATTTACTACAGTAACAGATCAAGAGCCGAGGTGGCGCAGTGGTTAAATGCAGCACTGCAGGCTACTTCAGCTGACTGCAGTTCTGCAGTTCGGCTGTTCAAATCTCACCGGCTCAGCCTTCCATCCTTCTGAGGTGGGTAAAATGAGGACCCGGATTGTTGTTGGGGGCAATATGCTGACTCTGTAAACCGCTTAGAGAGGGCTGAAAGCCCTATGAAGCGGAATATAAGTCTAACTGCTATTGCTATTGCTATCAAATGCAACTATTCTTTAAAAAATAGATTATTACACCTCTGCAGCACAAGCATGCTACACTGTGATGAAAACCTTGACATATACCCAATGATACTATCAGCTGCTGCCGCCGCCAGCAAAATCATTTGCTTATATTATAGCAAGCACCCTGTAATTTATATATATATATTTACTGTTGCCTTTTTGTTACATTTTGTTGTATTTGTGCTGATAAATAAATAAAGGGAGACTAGTATAGATCTATTTCAAGCTATTTAGCTCTCATCAGCTAGCCATACCCTTACTGGGATTTGAACCTGGGCTATATTACATACTAGGCAGACATCTTAGCCATTAGGCCACAGGCTCTTATCCGTTATCAGCGAAGCCAGGGTGAAAGGTATCTATTAGATTTTACAACCCCCGGTATGCCCAAATATGGGGGGAAGATTACTACTTCCATTCTCTGTCCTTCGGCTCGTCACAAGAGACCATCCAGGCAGAAACCCAATATTTTTACTGTTGCCTTTTTGTTACATTTTGTTATATTTGTGCTGATAAATAAATAAAGGGAGACTATTATAGATTTATTTCAAGCTATTTAGCTCTCATCAGCTAGCCATACCCTTACTGGGATTTGAACCTGGGCTATATTACATACTAGGCAGACATCTTAGCCATTAGGCCTAATATATTATATTATATATTATATTAGAATATGCCAACCTAGGAAAATGGCAAGATGACAATAATTTTCCTTTAATGGGGGGAAAAAAAGGCAGTTGCATTGGGGTGGGTGGGAGGGAATTGAAAACAGAAAAAGTATTTTGACTTACATCATAGCCTGCAAATTGTCTTGTAAAGTCATGTTGCCTTTCTGCTTTTCTTGCTAAGACCATACCCTTCCAAATGGCAGTTACCAGTCGATTGGGGGGGGGGGGGAAGGGAGGGAGAGAAAAACATGCCAAAACATAATGTGGTTTAAGTCATGCAGTCATTCTGAGACTGTTCTTTGCACATTCCTCTCATTCTTAGCTTCTCTTTGGTCTCAGTACAAGCTATTTTAATTAACCAGTTGTTGCTCTCCGTACACTGCACTTATTGTAGATTCTTAATTGCCCTAATTTCCTCTTCCTTTACCATGGAGTTGGAAACAGAGAATGCATTATTATTCGTTTCAGCGCATGAACAATTGCCTATCTAATACAGCCCCATTTGACTTGGGGGAAAAAAACAACCTCTTTTAGAAAACGGTTAGGGGGGAAAAAGTAAAAAAAATAAATAATCACAAAGTAAATCACTCCAGAAAACCTCCTAAGGTAGGCAGACTATTCTTCAAAACTACAATAACTGAAGTCCATATCAAATATGGAATGTATCACAGATTCCAAGTGAACAACAGTATAATGAATGAATCATGTTGCTGTGGAGGTGGGTGCCTTCATAAATTAGATGTTAAAGATAGATGGAATTAATAGATGGATGGATGGATGGATGGATGGAAGAATGGATGGATGGATGGATGGATCTATAGATGAGTAGATCCATGGATGGATGGATGATAGAGAGAAAGATAGATGGATGATAGATAGATAGATAGATAGATAGATAGATAGATAGACAGACAGACAGACAGACAGACAGACAGACAGACAGACAGACAGACAGATAGATGAATCGCTCTCAATAATTATACAGGTGAAAACATTTTTTTTAGCTAACAGGAAGGTTGCCAAATGAATAAAAGTGAGCCCAAAGTTTTATTAAGCCAGTGTTTTTCAACCTTTTTTGTGCAAAGGGACACTTTTTTCATGAAAAAAAATCATGCGGCACACCACCATTAGAAAATGTTAAAAAAATTTAACTCTGTGCCTATATTGACTATATATAAAATAATTCTCCCACGGCACACCTTACACTATGTCACGGCACACTAGTGTGCCGCGGCACAGTGGTTGAAAAACACTGTATTAAGCAATCAAAATATCTCTCACACACAAAAATGCAATTATGGATATGATAAATCACCCAACTGAAGAACATGTCAGTAAAAAGCAAAGTAGTTTGCCCCGTCTCTTTAGCTCCCATCCCTATTCTAGCTTTTAATTATGCCACTATTATATTTTAAAAAATATTTCCTTTCTATCATTCGTCCCTTGCCCATTTTAAAACTTTAATTGTTTGCTTCTTAGCTTGCCTCCCATATTCCTCTCTTGGATATTTATCTCTACCTGCTTCCACCTCTTGACCAAGAGGTGGCGCAGTGGTTAGGGTGCAGTACTGCAGGCCACTTCAGCTGACTGTTATCTGCAATTCAGTGGTTCAAATCTCACTGGCTCAAGGTTGACTCAGCCTTCCATCCTTCCGAGGTGGGTGAAATGAGGACCCAGACTGTGGGGGCAATATGCTGACTCTGAAAACCGCTTAGAGAGGGCTGAAAGCCCTATGAAGCGGTATATAAGTCTAACTGCTATTGCTATTGCTATTGCTAATCATTTTAAACATTCCCCCCTTCTCTGCCCTAGTCCTGCACAATTTCTGTTCCACATTCTGTTAGGTTCCAAAGAATAAAAAGAGCTGCTGAGAATCTAAACAAGATGCTACAATGTGCTTGTAGGCTATTTTCCATCAGAAAATGTCCTCTCTTTCCTTCATTATACTAATTGCATTTAGGCCCTGGGTAAACCCCATCTTCCTGAAAATCTTGGTATCGTGGTAGAAGAAAAATAAGGTTTCCATTCCTGGTGACTTTGTAGACCCATCACAATGGTTTTCTTGCCAATGTGAATGGCTTCTTAAATTATTATTTTTCTCCCAGCCTTATCTACAGCTTTACAATTTCCTGGTGGGTTTTCCATCCAAATACATTAATAACCAGATCCAACTCTGATGAGTTTTTCAAAATCAGTGAACATCGACCAGGGAGTAGTTAGCGCAATAAAAGCAATAGCAACAAGCATGTAGACTTTTATATCATTCCATATAGGGGTAGTTTTTACTCACCTTCCCTACCGGTTTGCAAATGTGCATGCACATCGTGGTCCATGCATGGGCCAGGCCTTTGCTAAAAAAAACCTGTTCCTAAACAAGATAACATAGAGCCAGGGTGGGTAGGCCTACCCGTGATGTCGATTTCTTCTACTAGATTGGGCGAACCAGTCCGAACCGGCTGAATACTACCTCTGGTTCCACAGTGCTTTACAACATTCTCTGAGTGGTCGGCATACCATACTATGTCCCCAACAATCTGGGTCCTTATTTTACCAACCTCAGAAGGATGGAAGGCTGAATCAACCTGGTCAAGATCGAACGTCTGGCTTTGGGCAGAGTTACCTGGCAATACTGCATTCTAACCACTGTGGCTCCTTAGCATAGGTCTCAAAACACTGACCCATTATATTGCCATTGTAAAAACGGTGACTTTCATTTTTCACTTTTGAAGGTTATTTTCATTTTCCCTAAAAAAAGAAACCATGAAGCACCCTACCATTTAATATGAAAATGCTATAAAACCCCTCAATGACATTTTGACCCATAAAGTCAAAAGTAAATCAGAACGATTGTGGCAGTATTGGTAGTCAATTAAATCTCCTTGCAAAGAAATGAGGTTTTAAACATCAGGACATTCCTCTGTCCTTGTGCTCCTTGACCTCTCAGCGGCCTTCGATACCATCGACCATGGTATCCTTCTGCGACGGCTGGAAGATGTGGGAGTGGGAGGCACCGCCTTACGGTGGTTCTCCTCTTACCTCTCCGACAGGTCGCAGTCGGTGTTGGTTGGAGGACAGAGGTTGACTCCTAGGCCCCTCAATTATGGGGTGCCGTAGGGGTCAGTCCTGTCCCCCCTCCTATTTAACATCTACATGAAGCCACTGGGTGAGATCATCCGCTGGCATGGGATCAAATACCACCAATATGTGGACGATACTCAGTTGTATCTGTCTGCCCTGTGCCAACTCAGTGAAGCGGTGAAAGTGATGTGCCAGTGCCTGGAAGTTGTTAGGGTCTGGATGGGAGTGAACAAACTTGCACTCAATCCTGATAAGACTGAATGGCTGTGGATGTTGCCCCCTAAGGACAGTCCATCCAGTCCATCCTTAACCCTGGGGGGAGAACAACTGCCCCCCTCAGAGAGAGTTCGCAATTTGGGAGTCCTTCTGGACTTGCAGCTGACCTTGGAACACCACCTGTAGGCCTTTGCCCAGGTTCGCCTGGGGCACCAATTGTGGCCCTATTTGGACCGGGAGGCACTTCAGACAGTCACTCATGCCCTCATCATCTCAAGACTGGATTACTGTAATGCGCTCTACCTGGGGCTGCCCCTGAAAAGTGTTCAGAGACTGCAATTAGTCCAGAATGCAGCCGCGCGAGCGATACTGGGTGTGCCAAGGTACACCCACATCACACCTATCCTCCGCGAGCTGCACTGGCTTCCCATTGGTCTCTGAGCACGATTCAAGGTGCTGGTTACTACCTTTAAAGCCCTACATGGCCTAGGACCTGGGTACCTATGGGACCGTCTTCTGCCACATACCTCCCTCAGACCGATAAGATCGCACAGGATGGGCCTTCTCCGGGTACCTTCAGCGGGTCAATGCCGGCTGGCGACACCTAGGAGTAGGGTCTTCTCTGTTGCCACTCCGGCCCTATGAAATGAGCTGTCCACGGAGATCCGGGCCCTACCCACTCTCATGGCCTTTCGCAAAGCCATTAAAACCTGGCTTTTCTGGCAGGCCTGGGACTGTTGACCCCTTGATGGTGGTCCAGCCCCGTCTGATTGGGTGTCTGTTGTGTTCCTTTTTAACTTGTTGTGTCCCATTGTTTTAATAATTCTTTTTAATTCTTTTTTCATTTCTGTAAGCCGCCCGGAGTCCTCTGGGATTGGGCAGCATAGAAATTCAATAAATGAAATGAAATGAGTAGAAATACTTCCATAATGAGAGACCACTAACCGTCTGATGATAAATAGCTGGTTTTGTTGGTGATAATTAGGTTTAACGGGTCATGCGAGGGGGTATTCAGCAGAACTATCGGTTCTGGAGAACCGGTAGTGGAAATTTTGAGTAGTTCAGAGAACCAGTAAATTCCACCTCTGACTGGCCTCACCTTCATCTATTCTCTGCCTCCCAAGTCCCAGCTGATCGGGAGGGAATGGGGATTTTGCAGTAACCTTCCCCTGGAGTGGGGAGGGAATGGGGATTTTGCAGTAACCTTCCCCTGGAGTGGGGAGGGAATGGGGATTTTGCAGTAACCTTCCCCTGGAGTGGGCAGGGAATGGGGATTTTGCAGTAACCTTCCCCTGGAGTGGGCAGGGAATGGGGATTTTGCAGTAACCTTCCCCTGGAGTGGGGAGGGAATGGGGATTTTGCAATAACCTTCCCCTGGAATGGGGAGGGAATGGGGATTTTGCAGTAACCTTCCCCTGGAGTGGAGAGGGAATGGGGATTTTGCAGTAACCTTCCCCTGGAGTGGGGAGGGAATGGGGATTTTGCAGTAACCTTCCCCTGGAGTGGGGAGGGAATGGGGATTTTGCAGTAAGAGTGGGGAGGGAATGGAGATTGTGCAGTAACCTTCCCCTGGAGTGGGGAGGGAATGGAGATTTTGTAGTATCCTTCCACTGCCATGCCCACCAAGTCACACCCTCCAAGTCACACTACACCCACCAAACCACGCCCACAGAACTGGTAATAAAAAAATTGAATCCCACCACTGCTGGCTATGTTTTATAAATTGCAATATAGCTGCAGTTTGTGCACACATGGAATATAACCCATTCTGGTTGACATTTCTCGAACAATGACTTCATCTCTCATATCTGATCAGAAGCCAATGAACATTTAAAAAAATCATTTTAAAGAAGTGGGGACGAGGTGTTGAAGACAACAAGAATGGTAGGGGGGAAAGAGAATTTGGGAAGAGAAAGAAACATGTATGGTGGTCCTCTTCTGGTGACCACATGCTTACTTTCAAGTAACAAAAAGAACGAGAAATAGATGCAGACATACTTTAATTTGATTGAAATGGACAAGAAAACTGATGCTATTAAAACAAATCAGTATCAAATAAATTCTTAGAATCCCTAACAAAGCAAGCTCAACACCAATATTTCTCTTATTCCCCAACCTCTTTCCTACTCCACTTCCAAAATAAAGTTCTTCACACTCTTTAAAATAACACTATAATTTTTTTTCTTTGGGGGAGGAGCGGGGGGGGGGGTCAGGTCTTATATAAAAAGTGTTTGGTGAAAGAAAGTTGCCCAAAGCTTGGAAACTTGGAAATTTCTTAGCAAGATATAAACTGTATAATGTAATCCAATGGTGCTACTTAAATTCTTTATGATTCTTTATCCATCTGGTATCAATCAATGTGCACATTCATTTACCATCAAGAAGAATCATGCTTATGTTACTGCCAGGTCCAGATTCCAGTGGAGAGATGACAAATTTCAACAGCGGTTTTCTAACAGTATGATCATACACCCTATTAGCCAGCAAGTTTGAAAGTTACATGGATTTAGGCTGATATCTTAAACCATCTTATTCAGAAGTTAAGTCTCATTAGACAAGTTGAATGAAAAAAAACCTGCTTAGGATTACTGATGAGATGCTGGTTGTTTGGCCATTGATAAACCGGCTTTTAAAAATCCATGCTGGCTTCTAGTAATTATATTGGTTCTTTTTTAAGTGCTTGCAAATCCACTGTCCTGACTGAGGCTTCCCAAGAGCATGAAACAAACTCCTTGTCCAGGCAAAAACCTCTTTATTAATTTACAGTGAATTCTGCTCATTCACAGCTGTCAAAGTCTTTCAAAGGAGGATTTACCTGAGAGACCGCCTCCTGCCAATTACCTCCCAAAGACCGATTCGATCGCACAGACTTGGCCTTCTCCGGATTCCATCTGCCAATGCCAGCTGGCGACTCCCCGGGGGAGAGCCTTCTCTGTTGCAGCTCCGGCCCTCTGGAACGAGCTCCCCGTGGAAATCCGGACCCTTACTACCCTCCTGGCCTTCCGTAAAGCCACTAAGTCCTGGTTGTTCCGGCAGGCCGGAGGCTGTTGAAGTATCCAGCCCCACTGTAGCTATGAATGTTGTATTTTAAATTGTTGTATTGTCTTATTTATCCCTTCCCCTTTTATTGTAAGCCGCCCGGAGTCCTTCGGGAGAGGGCAGCATACAAAACTAATAAAACTAAACTAAACTAAAACTTTACAGTCACAGACCTTATCTAGCTTGGAGAGCTGCCAGGGAAGGAAGGAAGGCAGGGAATTGAAAGGGAAAGAAGATATTTTTTTATAATTTCCGCTGGGTTTTGTTGTTGTTGTTTATTTTTTGTTTTAAATTCTTGCTGCTAGTTTCAATGGGAAGAACGAACTGTACCAATTTCTTGACTAGCATAGCTGAAGGACCTCAACCTCCATCTTTCCATGAGAATGAGGGGTAGAAAAACATCAACTTAAAGAATTTTGGCAAAGGCGGGTGGGTGGGTTGTGATCATATTTTACACGCAGGATACATGTCTTCAAAATCCATTGATACAAAATAGTTGTGAATAACAACTGGCAATGGCTCTCTGTCTTCAGCCTTCCCTGGCTAAGTGTAATCAGAAACATGCAACCCTTAATACCGTTAGGATTCCGAACAGTGAAGGGCCACATTAAGAAACGCAGGCAGATGTCTTAAATTTTAGAAGCGCTGGGTTTTTCACTGCAGCTGTCTCCCCCCCTTCCCACGGCATTAGTTGTGGCCATCTGTAGATTAAGCCGAACTGCCAGTTTCTTTCTGAAGTGAGACACCAAACAACACAGCCACATGCTTCTGGGTGCTCCATGCATTGTAGGCAAGCCCAGATCCTTTTCACTTCATCCCAGCTTTTAACACGGGGCGCTTTTGAGGGATGGATTCAATTTTTTTCATCGTGGGCTGCTCCCCAGTACATCAAAAATGAAAAAGGCACGGGTTCCAAGCATTACGCATTTTGTACACATCAATAGAGCTGCTACGTGGGAAATATTTAGCTCATATAGTTTAGGAAGCGGTGCCATTTGGCACGATGCACTGCAGCAGGGGTACACGGCTGAAATCGGTTGCAGCTGACTTCTCCGCACATGTGCTCGAGAGCCAGAAAAGAACACACAGCTACAATCAATACAGGGTTTGTTGTAAACAGCCCAAGCCTCGCATATTTACTCAAAAGTCTCATTGAATTCAATCAGAACTGCTCTCAAGAAAGGCTGGCTAAAGGGCAGACGTATAACCAGGGGTGGGCTTCAAAATTTTTAGCAAGGGGTTCTCTGCCCGGTTGCTGGGTGGGCGTGGCCTAGTTGGCCTCCTGCACCATGGCAGGAGGGGCGTATTTGCCCTCCCCGGGCTCCTGAGGCTTTCCTTGAGCCTTTGGGAGGGCAAAAATGGCCTCCTCAGGCTTCAGAGGCCCCAGCCTTCCCGAACTTCCAGTAGGCCCATTTTTTGCCCTCCCTGAGCCTCTATGCATGACCTGCACTTACGTGCATCCAAAACGGGCCACGTGGGAACTCCTGGGAGGGGAGGAGTGGGGTGGGCGGGGCCAGCCAGGTCTGGGAATTGGGAGTTCTGTGAACGACACAGAATCTTAGCTAGAGGTTCTCCCAAACCCCTGCCAACCCTCAGTGGCCCACCCCTGCTTACAACCGAGTACAGGCAGTCTTCTTTGCCTCTTAACAAAAGTCCAAGAAAGTACAGTGAGTTAACAGCTACTTTCAGGGCCTTATTGAAGGAGGCAAACTATTCAAAGCAATGAAAGCAGTTTTTAAAAAGAGTCCCTTGAAGATCCCCAGCAGATGCATTCCGGTTCCTTCAACATGTGGAGTTAGTGTAGATCTGAAGACTGGGTCACCTCTGAAACTCCAAAAAGTTGTGAGATGGTATTTAAATCAGAATTGGAATACAGCTGATGGAGGTTCCTTCCGGGCAGAGAACCCCTGCTCAAGCAGGAGATCATATACAATTTCAGACAAGTGACTGTTCAGTCTCTTCTTAAAAACCTCCAGCGATGAAGCACCCACAACATCTGAAGGCAAGCTGTTCCATTGGTTAATTGTCCTCAATTTCAGGTTGGATTGCTCCTTGATTAGTTTCCACCCATTGTTTCCTGCCCTCTAGTGCTCTGGAAAATAAATTGACTCCCTCTTCTTTGTGTCAGCCTGTCAAATACTGCTATCATGTCCCTTCTAGTCCTTCTTCTCTAGACTAGCCATACTCAAATCCTGTAGCTATTCTTCATATGTTGTAGTCTTCAAGCCTTTGATTATCTTAGTTGGTGTTCTCTGAACTTTTTCCAAAGTCTCACTGTCTTTTTTGTGGTATGGTAACCAAAATTGGTTGCAACATTCCAGGCGTGGCTTTACTAAGGCTTTATAAAACGGTACTAATACTTCATGTGATTTTGATTCTACACTTCTGTTCATATAACTAACAACTGTATTAGCTTTTTTGGCTGCTGCTGCACACAGCTGACTCATGTTTAAGTGATCGTCCACTAGGACTCCAAGGTCTGTCTCACAGTTATGGAATGACCAATTCAGCTCAGTGTATATAAGCAAGAAATCTGATGATGATGATGATGATATCCATTCAGTCGATTCTTGACTCACAGTGATGATATGGGCCAGGAATCTCCACCTCTTCTGAGCTTACACTGCTTCTTTCAGCTTTTCTATGCTCTGGCTGGTGTCAGCTTTGATGGTATCCATCAGTGGTGGGTTTCAAAAATTGTTCGAACCTACTCTGTGGGTGTGGCCTTCTTTGTGGGAGTGGCTTGCCACCCTTGTGACCGGATATGAAATTATGAATTAGTACTTAGGTCGGTCCAAGTAGCTATTCAGAAACTCTGGCATTGAAGCATGCAAGTCTTAAAGCTGTCAAGTTACAAGATCCTTGCACTCCTAACCCTTTAGAAAAAAAACTAGGGGTCTTCAAACTTGACAGCTTTAAGACTTGTGGACTTCAACTCCCAGAATTCCTCCTCCAGTCACATTGGCTCAGGAACTCTGGCATTGAAGCATGCAAGTCTTAAAGCTGTCAAGTTACAAGATCCTTACACCCCTAACCCTTTAGCAGTGGTGGGTTTCAAATTTTTTTGGAACCTCTTCTGTAGGTGTGGCCTGCTTTCTGGGTCCACTGGTGGAACCTCTTCTAACCAGTCCGGTAGATTTGATGAGTACTTGCTTGTTAGTCAACTTTGCCGTCCAAGGAATATGCAGGAACCTTCTACCACAAAATATTTATACCTGTTTGTTAGACAACATGGAAGTATGGTTTCCACACTGGAACTGAAGCGCCACTGAATTCCAGTGACAACTTTTAAGTGTGGTCCTTCCATCAATAGTCCATCCTACTTTAGATTAATCAAAGTATCCCAGATCTTTGGTGCTAGCACCTGTGTCATTTGAATTAAGGTAAAGGTAAAGTTTCACCCGCACAGGTGTGCTAGTCATTTCTGGCTCTAGGGGTGATGCTCATTTCTGTTTCTAAGCTGAAGAGCCAGCACTGCCCGAAGAAGTCTCTGTGGTCATGTGGCCAGCATGATTAAATGCTGAAAGTGCATGGAGCACTATTACTTTCCCACCAAAGATGGTTCCTATTTTTCTACTGGCATTTTTTATGTGCTTTTGAACTGTTAGGTTGGCAGAATAGCAATAGCAATAGCAGTTAGACTTATATACCGCTTCATAGGGCTTTCAGCCCTCTCTAAGCAGTTTACAGAGTCAGCATATTGCCCCCAACAACAATCTGGGTCCTCATTTTACCCACCTCGGAAGGATGGAAGGCTGAGTCAACCCTGAGCCGGTGAGATCTGAACAGCCGAACTGCAGAACTGCAGTCAGCTGAAGTAGCCTGCAGTGCTGCATTTAACGGGAGCTCACTCCGTTATGCGGTGCTAGGGACTCGAACCGCTGAACTGCCAACCATCTGATCGACAAGCTCTGCATTTTAGTCACTGAGCCACCATGTCCCTTGTCATTTGAATTAACCACACTCAATTATGTATGCCAATATGGCTTAGCGTTGGTGAGCATTTGCCTCTTTTTCAACACCTTCTGTCTTCCCTTTTGTTCCCAGGGTATCAAAGTTTCAAAAGACACCACAAAATAGTGCAAGAATTGCCACTGCTGTTAAGAACAGTTTAGATACTTTAGGTTTGGCAGGCAAAAAAAAGGAGAGTTTATATAACAATTTACCGCAAATATCTGTGCAGTCATATACTTCTATGTTTGCTATCATAATATCTCCTCCAAGTGGAATGCATAATTCCAGAGGATTCCATGGGTTCCAACCACAGCATGTGTTCTAATTTATCCAGGGACTGGGAACCATCACCAGCTGAATTTGGAAACCGTATCTCCCTCCGCGTC
Organism: Thamnophis sirtalis; assembly: GCF_051295495.1. NCBI lineage: Eukaryota > Metazoa > Chordata > Lepidosauria > Squamata > Natricidae > Thamnophis > Thamnophis sirtalis. Next base: position 14,621,115 of record NW_028261392.1, read on the forward strand.
TCTCGCTTGAGCCAGTCAGAAAAGGAAATGCAGACCAGAAAAAACAGCTTCGTTTTAATGCCGTGCGGTATGTCACTGAATTGGATGTTTTGCAGTGAGGAATGGAAGTGCGGTTATGTGGTTCACACCTAAAATGGAAGACTGCAGCAGTATTACCAAATTTGCGCAAAAGCAAAGATGCAAACTCTCGTTCCCACACATACAAATCTTTTCCTAGACAAATCTATTTGCAGTGCAGATGCTCTTAATGGGAAAAAGAGATTGTACATTCTATCTGGACCACCCAGTGAAATTAGCCAGGGTCTCTGAAGCCAGTCGTGTTCAAAGTATGAAATATGAAATGCATAACTGTGTATTGCTGTGCAACAGAAAGCAAATGTGGATTGTATTCTCCTTTACTGCACTAACTCTCCTCTACGTTCATTCCAGATCTGCTCTGGATGGTGTTAGAGACATTGGAGTACATTTGGAGAGTGTGTGGCAGATGCAAGAACAACAACAACAAAAGAGTAAAACAAAGTTGCTAGTCCATTCTTTTTTATTTGGATGGACTCCACAAACTCTATTAATACTGTTTCCCTGAAAATACAACCTATCCCAAAAACAAGCCCTAGCCCGATTTTCACACCTGGGCCTAATACAAGCCCTACCCCAAAAATAAGCCATAGTTAAGCCCCACTCACCATCTGGTTGTACAAGGTGGGGTGATGTCAGGTACTGAGGATTTAATAGCTGCCAGCTGATGTAAGGTTGTAAGCTATAAACGGTAAGCTGATGCAATGAGAATGATTCAGTAATATATGTATAGCCAGTTTAAGTCTCTAGTGGGGTCTAAACAGGTCTTTTACCATCTTAAGATGTGTCTATATATAGGTGGCCATTAGAGGGCATTTCTATCTCTCATCATGGATTTCATTTCTCTCCTTGTGTCCGTAGCTGAGTGGTAAGGGATTTATCTACCATGTGTATGTCTGTAGATATGTGTTGTGGCCCGGCAGGAGCCGTTAGAGCTGCCGCCAGACTCCGACAGCGAGGGGTCTTAGGAGGTGGCCTTGGAGGAGGTGGAGGACCCTGGACAGGGTGTCGACTCCGAGCAGGGCGAGGAGAGACTGGTTGGCCACCAGGTGGCAGCAGAGCATTGGATCAAAGGGAATGTTCCTGAAAGTATTTGGGAGTTGTATCAGGATGCATGCAGGCTTAGGTCTACTCAGTGTAAAGGACAAAGGAGGAACTACAGGAGATGATTGCGAGCAGCTGTTGCTCATTGGGATCCTCGCCTGAGTATAAAGAGACTGCTGGTGCCACGCCCTGGTTGCAGAAGTCAACGTTCCGTTTCTGTTCTAGTCAACGTTCCCCGTTCGTGTGCAACCATCGAGAAAAGCCCACTTGGATAAGTGACTTGCTTTATATAATCCTGTTTTGTAGTAGTTTATGAGTTATAAGACTTTTGCCAGAGCCATTATCTGTGTTTATTTTGGGCTCGCAGCCAGCAAGAGCCGGGACTGATAAAAAACATTCCTTTGAACGTTCTGTTTGGCTTTCCTTTCTGAACGGACAAGGTGGGGGGTCAGAACAGATATGTATATATAAACCACTATTAATTGGCTAAAGGCTCTGTATGCTGTGTGCTCTGTTTTGCTCCTGGGTTTATCTGGGTTTATATGAGCCAAGGTGGCGCAGTGGTTAAATGCAGCACTGCAGGCTACTGCTAGATCAGCAGTTCAGCGGTTCAAATCTCACCGGCTCAGGGTTGACTCAGCCTTCCATCCTTCCGAGGTGGGTAAAATGAGGACCCAGATTGTTGGGGGCGATATGCTGACTCTCTGTAAACCGCTTAGAGAGGGCTGAAAGCCCTATGAAGCGGTATATAAGTCTACTGCTATTGCTATTGCTATCTCATAATAATCGTCATGCTGCCAAAACTCTGGCAGATGAGGCGCAGGTGAAAAAAATCAAGCTTGGGCAGAGGTGGGGGGTTGAGGTGCCCCACGGGCCGCACACCCACTTACCTTACTTGACCAGGAATGCCGCGAGGCTTGTCGCACTGGTGGAGCTGCTCGTGGAAGAACACTGCATGGCTCATCGCGCTGGTGCCACCACCTACACACGCAACGACATGACACACCACCCAGCGCCAAAAGAGACAGCATGGCAGGCATCTGTTCCTTCCTTATGCCACCTTATATTTCTTCACCCTGCTACCCAGTTCGGTTTCTCTATGTTTTTTGAAATAAATACAGTGTTACTTCAGCTACTTTTTAATGACTTTATTGTTATTATTATTGAAGGTATGAAGCGATTGTGGTATTGTCTTCAGTGGATCTGTTGTCTCAGTGCTGTTATGTCTGGATTCTATTTTTAAATTCTAAATCCATTCTTTTAAAAAAAAAGTTAGCTTTTGCATGTTGCTTCTGCTGTAAAATTAATGCATTCCTTCCCCACCAAAGAATTATTTTTTAAGGAATAAAGTATGTTTTCATTCATAGCCTCGCTAGCAGAAGACTAAATTAATCTGCCTGCCTTTTCCATTAGGTTTCTGAATAAAATCCACCAAAGGTTCAGCCTTCCAAGAAAGTTTTAGACATATGAATTAAAAAGCGTGGAATGAACTGTTGCCCAGCATTAAATATTTTTCCATTGTGAGAGATGCATATTCCAGATATCCGTTACTGGCAATTTTTTTCCCCCACCTCCTTTTTTCAGATTCTTTGCTTCCTGTTCTGGAACCAATATTAAACCTATGCAATATCCCCCACCTTTTGTCAAATATGACAGCAGTTGCTTTAGGAACGTTATGGATTCAAATAATAAAAAGAAGATCGCGTTCTCTTGGCCGTAAGCTAATAGTTCAGCTTGGCTACTTTCTAAAACTCAATTTGAACTGAAGATGATAAACTGATGTTTGTGGAAATCTCTTCCTAAATCCATGTTGAGATGTTGCAGGCCCATATGTGATTCCCCAAAAAAGGGCGGGGGGAATCAGGGAGGATATAATTTTTAACCCCAAAGAAAGGTAGAGTTTTGCAAAAGGAAGGGAAGAGGTGCTAAGCCAAATCAGTGGTGGGTTTCTACCAGTTTGGACCGGTTCGGTCAAACCAATAGTGGCTTGGGGGCCTAGGTCGCTGGAACCAGCAGTGACCCAGGCCTGCCACGCCCACAAAGAGGTTCTCTGGGCGCCACTGTAGTTGCCACCATCTTGTTTTTGGCTTCTGAGCATGCGCAGAATAATTTTTATTAATATTTTTTATAGCACACCCATGAGCGAACTGGCAGTAGTGCCTGCCAGAGCCCACCCCGAGCCAAATGATACAGCCTTTAAGTTCCAAATTAAGGTTCTTCAACTTCAGAGCATAGAAATATCAAGAAAGATAAAAGTAGTCTTGTTTGAAGGAGAGAGAATGCCACTTTAAACTTCTTTTTCTATAGAGACATTCAGTAGGCGTGGTATAATGGCTAAAGAGAGAAGATTGGGTCTAGATCAGGGATGTCCAACCAGGGGTGGGCTTCAAAATTTTTAGCAATGGGTTCTCTGCCTGGTTGCTGCATGGGTGTGGCCATAGTGGGCATGGCCTAGTTGGCCTCCTGCACCATGGTGTGTGTGTGGGGGGGTGTTTTTGCATTCCCCAGGCTCTGGAGGCTTTCCTCGAGCCTCTGGGAGGGTGAAAACTGTCTCCCCCCGGGCTCCAGAGGCCCTCTGGAAGCCCCCTTTCCTCCTCCTACATGGTCACTGCACTTACCTCACATCCAAAATGAGTTGCGTGGAGACTCCTGGGAGGAGAGGGGCAAGGTGAGAGGAGCCAGCCAGGAGTGGGATTTGGAGGTTCTCCGAATCCAGGCGAACTCGTAGCAGCCCACCCCTCTGTCAGTGCGCGCGCAAACATTGTGTTCTGCGTGCATGCACATTTGCCCATAAATAGGTCTATGCATGCACAAAATGTTAAAAAATGGAAACAAATTAAATTTGTGCAATGAAAATTGTTCTGCACATGTGCAGTACTGAAAATCAAGATGGCAGCGCCGTAGGAGAACCAGTTCAGAGGCATGGCAGGCCTGGATTGCTGCCGGTTCCAGCGACCCAGGCTGCCAAACCACTACCAGTTTGTCCAAACCAGTCCAAACCGGTAGGAACCGAACACTGGACTAAAGACTTGTAGGAATTGCCTAATATGATATGCACAGCAACCATTTCACGATATGAAGGCAAAGCACTGGGAAACAACTTGTGAGCGTGTGTCTGAGTGTGTGTGTGTGTGTGTTGTATGCAAGAAAGAGCTCCATTGAGCTGTGCACATTGGTGGAAGGAATGGTGTGTGTGTGTGTGTGTGTGAGAGAGAGAGAGAGGGGGGGATGGAGGAGAGGGAGAGAGATAAGAAAATGAGCTTGGAATTTGAATGGACCATATGTGTCTAGATTCTTTTATGGTTTCTCAACACATAGCTAATTGTGAAGCTCTACGTTAAACAATGAAATGAGTGTCATGGTTTAAATAAATAAATAAATAAATAACAGCTTCAGTCTCTGGGTGCACCTGTTTGCAGCTTCTTGGCAAACTCGGCCAGAAGGTTATTTGTATGTTATGTATGCGAGACTGTGTCTATCCCCGCAGCTGTTCCTCTGCCATTAAAACACTACCGTTATTTAGCCTTTCTGAACTCCACAGTTTGGCTGATTAAGAAAGAAAAAGAGAGACAATTCTAAAATGCTTTGGAAAAGGAGTTTTAATGACAACTTTCTCGTACGGAAGTAGGCCTCAACTTACCACACTTCGTTTAGGGAGTGCTCAAAGTTGCAAGGCACTGAAAAAAGGGACCAATGACCATTTTTCACAGTTATGACCCTTGCAGATTTCCACGATCACGTGATCAAATTTCAGATCCTTGGTAAATGGTTCACATTTATGACCGTTGCAGTGACCCAAGGTCACCGACCACCATTTGCGAGTTTCTGACCGGCGAAGTCCATGGGAAAGTCAGTTTCACTTCACAACTGGGTTACTACCGTATTTTTTGGAGTATAAGATACCCCTTTTCCCCCCAAAAAAGAGGGTGAAAATCTGGGTGCGTCATATACTGAATACAGCATTTTTTGCCTCCCAAAACCCCGCCCCCTTTGGAAAAATAGATGTGCATAGCCTTTAGGAGGCTTCCAGAGTGTTCCTGGAGGCTGGGGATGGCAAAAATGAGCAAACACTGGGCCATTTTTTGCTTGTTTTTGCCCCCTAGCCCCCAGGAGCACCCTATAAGCCTCCTAAAAACTATGCATGTCCTTTTTTTTGACAAAAAACTGGCCGATTTTCGATAGGTAGACAAAAAATGTCAGATCCAGTCTGAACATCTGGCTGGCTGTGTGACAAACAAAATAATAGTAATAATCATTCCTCTAATTTGAAGAAGTAATTATGGAGGTGTGGAGGTTAAGTTCCTGATCTTTCCCATCCTCTGATGCAGGGGTGGGCTTTAAATTTTTTAGCAAGGGGTTCCCTGCCTGATTCATGAGTTGGCATGGTCATGGTGGGCATGGCCTAGTCAGCTTTCTGCACCACTGGGGGGGGGGGCATTTTTCATTCCTGGGCTCCGGAGGGTTTCTTTGAGCCTCTGGGAGGGTGAAAGTGGCCTTCCCAAGCTCCGGAGACCCTCTGGAGGCTACAGGCTTCCCAAACTTCCAGTAGGTCCAGTTTTTGCCCACCCTGAGTCGCCACATGAGCCCTGCACTTACCTGCATCCAAAACGGGCCACGGGGGGACTTTTGGGAGGGGTGGGGTGGGCGAGGCCAGCCAGGAGTGGGATTTAGGGATTGTCCAAACTGCACAAAATCTTAGCTAGAGATTCTCCTGAACCCCTGAAAACCCCCAGCAGCCCACCCCTGTGATGGACACCCAAAAGCGCCAAAAGAGAGACTTAACTTTGGATTAGGTTTGTGTGAGGCATTTTCTGCTATGGCAACAATGCTATTTGTCCAGTGTGAGTCAGAGATTAAACAATTTGTAGTTTGTGGTGCGTCAGCAGATCCAGTGCCAAAGGAAAAAGGAGTACAGACCAAGCGACAGTGCTGCAAAGCTTCTTTTCTAAGGAATGCTTCATTGGAAAATCACCATGGCAAAGCATTCCTTCAAACCTTTGCATAATGATTATAATAAACTATAACATTTTAAAAAATGTTTAAAAAATGTAGGTACATTTCATGTAGCAACACACTTCAAATGTTTGCCCTGTACTTTAAAAATCAGAATCCTATAATAACTTCAGAGTTATGGAACATGGCAACACCCGACTAACCTTGGGCAACTTTGGAAGACTAAGCATGATCATATCTGGTTGGTTAATACATGATGGGAGACTACCAGGAACATCTCAGAATCTTAGACTAGTCCAGAAAGTGCAAACAAGTTGCTAGAGATATGACAAGCCACATCTCTATTGTTGCAGAAAACAATACATGTATCCATGATATCACTAGATGTTGACTCAAGGAAAACCACTATAACATCCTAACAGATGAAGGATAGAATGAAGCCATATATCCCAAGAACAAAATGAATAATGTTTATTCTACAAATGACTAGCTTAATAGTGTTTCAATGTAGAATCTTTTTATTCAGAGAACTCTGGCAGTTTCTGTAGATTATTATGACAACCAAACTAAATCGATAATGTGTGAATGCTATTTCTGGGTTCTAGAATAATCTAAGACAGGGGTGTCAAACTGGATTTCTTCGAGGGCTGGATCAGCATTGCAGTTCTCCTCCACGGGCCGATGGGGTGGGGTGGACAGCGGAAGGGAGACGGGATGGACACCTCATGCAGCCCCCTGCCAGCCAAAAGCAGGCCCCGCAGAGCAGGGGTGGATTGCTGCTGGCCAGTGGTGGGATTCAAATAATTTAACAACCGGTTCTCTGCTTAATGACCAACTGGCTAGGTGGGGCTCAGTGGTCATGTGACTGGGTGAGCGTGGCCAACTCAATGTCACTCACGTTGATGGGCACTTCGCCTTAGCTGTTACAATGTAATAAGCGGTAACCGGAGAGGCAGTTTCTTTAAGCAGGTCAATGAAGATTAGGCTAGAAACAACACTAGAATGTTTCCTCCCTGCCTTCCTTACAGGATTAGCCCTGTAAAGTGGGGAAAAAAACAAAAGGAGATTTCTTCCACCAACCGGTTCTTCAAACTGCTTAGAAAGTTAACAACCGGTTCTCCCGAATAGGTGCGAACTGGCTGAATCCCACCACTGCTGCTGGCATTACTGAATTTGACACCCCTGTAATAATACATCCCTGCTTATGCATCCTTGCACCTAGTAATAATCCAAGTATCTAAAGGCAGTATACATTATACCTTCTATGAATTTGTCTAAGGCTTATTTGCAGCCTTCCTTACATGTTGCAATGGCAAATTCAAAATTTAACTGTAAGATTAAAGCAATCTGGCATGGGTATTACTGTCGGTGATAGATTCTAGATAGTAACTTTTTGTAGGCCTGCCGGGAAATACAATTGACCAAATCTGGAATTTTTTGGTGTGCAAAGCATGTCATTTCCAGTTGAATATTTGTTAGGTGAAAAAGTATTTTCCTGATTCCTTCTTGCAAAGCTAGGATTTGTAGCGACTCAATGAAAATCAAGAAACAGCAGTAATTAATGTTGGATTAAATTTGCAAGAGCCAATGTTTAGGACAAAACCATGATGTGAATGAGTAGTCATAGCCACAACATTCAAATACTGAATAAAAAACATAAATGTCAGATTTGGATCTTGAAAATTGTTCAATAGTTCAAGCTCTCTCTATAAAAATGGCTGTGTGCGTGTGTGTGTGTGTGTGTGTGTGTGTGTGTGTGTGTGTGTGTGTGTGTGTGTGTTCCAGCATAACTCTGGAATGTCTCCAGCAATTTCAACCAAACTTGGTACACAGATGACTTACTCTCTGGGGAGAAATACTGTGAGGGTAAGACAGGTGAGACAGAACCCCCCCCCCCCTTAACGCCCCTTGGGGGTGTGTATTCTGTTAAGATACAGCCTGTTGTGCTGTACTGCGAAACTGGCTTCTACTGTATAGCGCAGTGGAGTTGCCATGGTAACGGATTCACATTACTCCACAAGGGGGCTACCTGTGGTAAGGGGGGAAATCCAACATTAAAAATTATGTTTGGTCTGGATATTTTTCCACTATAAATAAATACCCGGGCAATACCGGGTTATTGACTAGTACAGAATAAAAAAAGCTCTTTGATTATTTGAAATAGATCTCTTTCTCCTTTTTTCAATATGGTTGTTAGGAGTCTGAGCAAAAACAGAAGATCCTGCTTTTCTTTCAGCTTGACACAGTGAAACTTTCTACAACTCCCTAGTGAATTTATTTTTGCTTACTCGCTTATGAATATACTGCATGTATGTATGTATGTATGTATGTATGTATGTATGTATGTATGTATGTGTGTTTGATCTGTTTTTTTTAATTAAGCTAGACATTGATGAAATAAATATTAATGATTGATTGTATCAACTTTTACAACTGGACCAAAATTATATAGCTCCTAGCTCATGTGTATTTTGGAGTCTTCATTTTCATTCAGATCCCTGGTGTATAATTCTTGAGTGTGTGTGTATACACACACACACAAACACACACTCATAGATTTTCATGGGTTTAGGTATGCTGATCTTGTTGTATTTGGGTCTTTTCCCGTGTAAGATTGATATTGTCTTGGCAACGTTTTGGCAAGGTCTCACTCGCCATCTTCAGGCTGGTGTTTTTGGCTTAAAGCCAAAATGTCGATGTCATATCCCTCTTCACCCAAGTGCCTATAAAAGAAGCTTTGACAGTTATCCAGAACAAACACAACCCCCCTAAACACATCCTGGACCTGACCAACCACTGCCTAACCAACACATACTTCATCCATAATGGAGAAAGATACAAACAGATAGAAGGGGCACCCATGGGATCACCTCTCTCACCCGTCATCACAAACTTATACATGGAACATTTTGAAACTAACGCCTTAAATAAATCTGAACACAAACCCAAACTCTGCCTTAGATATGTTGATGACACTTTCGTGATTTGGCCACACGGGAAAGAAAAACTGGACAACTTCCTCACACATCTCAACAGCCTACACCCCAAAATACAATTCACTATGGAAATAGAAGCAAACAACCAACTTCCCTTTCTGGATGTCCTAATCTACAAAAAACCCAATGGCTCCCTAGGACACACCATCTACCAAAAAAACCCACACACCAACCACTACTTAAACTCACAATCCCATCACCACCCTGCACAGATCAACTCTGTAGCCAAGACCCTCATTTCCAGAACCAAACGCCTAGCTGACAAAGACCACCTGAAAACTGAATTACACACTCTCACAAATGTATTAATCTCCAACAGATTCCAAAGAAAAACAATTACCAACCTAATCCAAAGGGAGACTCCCCCCAAAAACCGAGACACAGAACAGGACAATGGCATCGCCCTCCTCCCTTACATCAAAGGCACCACAGATAAAATCAACAAAATTATCCACAAACATAATATCAAGACAGCCTTCAACACTGACTAAAAAATAGCCAACATCTTAAGAAACCCCAAAGACAAAATCCAGTGAGAAAACCAAGGAGTCTACGAAATACCATGCAAAATCTGCCCTGCAACATACATAGGACAAACGAACAGGAGAATAAATGCACGCATTGCAGAACACAAGAATGCAGTCCGAAAAAAAGAAAAAACTTCCACCCTTTTCCAGCACCTTAAAACTACAGGACATGAAATTAATTTTGAAGGAACCAGGTTAATCTCCAAAACTGAACACTACAACAAGAGAATAATTATGGAAGCTATCGAAATAGAGAAACACCCCCACAACATGAATAAACGTGACGATACCTCCCACCTACCAGACATCTGGAAACCAGCCCTGGTAAACAAATGAGCCCCACCCACCACCCAGGCCGTTACAACACAAAACAACAATGGACCCACAGCCAGCACCAATCTACCAATCATGATACAGCCACACATCCAATAAATCTAAATTTAAACATTTTTCAGTCACACTATTTCAGGAATAGTTTTGTTCTGTAAAAATCACTCTGAGAATGCTTTTCCAATTTGACCGTTTCCATCTCCAGCAAATTGCTCTTAGAAAACTTGTTTTTAGACAGATATTTGGAAGCCGAATTAATATTTTGATGCAAGCCTTGGATTTCCATGAAGGTTAATCCAAGCCACATGTGAATCAACTCCCTTGAGAAGTCCATAGTGCTGGGAAAGATGGAAAGAAAGAAAAACGGACAATCAGCAGCCAGGTGGATGGACTTGATTATAATGAGTCACTTGTTGGGAGACTGTGAGACTGCCCCCACCTTTCTTAATAGCCCCAGAAGGACTGGGCCAGCCTATCTACAAGACACAAGGCCTTCAGCTCCAGGGTGATGGGATTAAGACATGACCCTCAAGGATATTATAGGATTATCTAGCAGAGGGCTCACTGCATTACAAAATCACGTGGGGACATTGCATCACCCAGCAAGCTTCAACCCAACCAAGCTTGACTTGGCTTTGTAGAAAACCTACAAAGTTATCTATGACCCCTGCATAGCCCCATGGGAGTCTGACAGCAACCAACAGAATACATGCCCTTGCCACAGGAACAGGAAGCTTAAGGGCAAGACCCAAGAGAGGGTATAAATAGCACCCACTCTCCATGGGCATTCCATGTGGTCAGCTGCCCAGGATGTAAAACCCATATGGTCCTGTTCATCAATAAACTATTTTTTCCAATCAGCCTCCATGTTTCAAGTGTCCTTCTCCCCACTTGAACCAGATGGATATTTCTTCCAACAATTCTTATGCAGGAGCCTGGGGGGGGGGAATGCCCCTGCTTTAAGATGGGATGAACTTTAATATAAAGATTCATTAAAGCAACCACATCTTTCTTTTCTTTAAAATTCCTGGCTTCCACTGAAGCTGAAAAAAAATATGTCAGGCTATATTAATGAGTAGCGGAAAGTATGATGCAGCACGTTCGTTCCAAGCTATTTTGAAAATCGGCACATCCTAATAAGCAATTGGAAAGCAGAGCAGATCTCTTGGTCCAAAAACCTTGTTTATGTTCTTTCCCTCTTGCTCTAAGTGACAAGCCAATGGAAGTTGCTGAAATATCTAATTTGTCTTCTGACAACATGGGACTTGATTGCATCTTTTTAAGTTCCAGTGCTGGCTGTAGAGAGCTAGTGTGGTATAGTGGTTAAGGCAGGGCTTCAAACTCAATTTCATTTAAGGGTCGCATGAGGGTTGCATTTGACCTCAGGGGCCATGGTTGGTGTGGCCAGGGTGGGCGTCACCAGCTTGATGTCACTCGTGTCAGGGATGCCTGTGGGGGCCCCCGAGAACTCTGCCAGTGAAAACGGGCTCCTGAGCTCTGTTTTCAGCTGTGACAGTCTCCTGAAACCCTCTTCCAGTGAAAATGGAGCTCAGAAGGGCTGGAAGCTCCATTTGTGCTGGCAGAGACACCATGGGCTGGTCCTTTGCTATTTCCAGGGTGGCAGATCTAAGCACCCGCATGCCACATCTGGCCACCCAAACCTTGAGTTTGACACCCCTGGGTTAAGGCATCAAGGTCAAAAATGGGACATTAGGCACAAGTCAACTGGCTGATCTTGAGCCATCAATCACTGTCTCTCAGCCCTAAGGAGGAGGCAATGGCAAGCTACTTCTGAAAAACTTTGCCAAGAAAACTGCAGTGATTTCTCCAGGAAGTCCCCGAGAATTGGACATGATAAATCAATCAATCAAGTAATCAATGCTGGCCTATGATGGTAACCACAACATTATTTCCTGGTAATAAGAACCACTGAATCAGTAGGTTTTACTTTCAGTGAAGAGCTCTAATGTTAACAACCATGATTACTACAGACTCAAGGCTTGGGGTTGGCAACTAGTAGCAAACCTGTGAACAAATATTCATGCAAAAACATCCTTGCTCTGGACCGTGTTGTAATAACAATAACGGATTTAATCAGATTAAATGAAAATCTGATAATGTTTCGGTCATGACGGAAAAATTCAATATTGAAAGACAGTTGTAATTCCACATGAGACTTTTTGTACTTTATCCATCATTTAAGGAACAGTGAGATAGAGTTGCCCTGAAACAATATATGTGTGTGTTTGTGTGTGTGTGTGTATGACTCTCTCTGTGTGTCTGTGTGTGCATGTCAGGGGTGGGTTCCTGCCAGTTCTAACCTCTTCTATAAAAGAGGTTCCACAAATCTACCATGCAGTTTAGAACCAGTTCCAGCTCCCCCCCACCCATCTGCATCACGCTTGCCCCACCCACCACTCACTGATTGGCTGGTTCCCCAATTGCCCCGCCCGCCTCTAAGAGTCCTATCTAAACCTTAAAAGTCTTAAAGCTGTCAAGTTTGAACACCCCTGGGTTTTTTCCCCCCTAAAGGGTTAGGAGTGCAAGGGTCTTGTCACTTGACAGCTTTAAGACTTGCGTGCTTCAAATGCCAGAGTTTCTGAGCCAACATTTTGGTTTCTAAGCAAGAGCGTTGTTAAGTGAATTTCACCACATTTTACAAGTTGGCCACGCCCACCCAGTAACATGACTGTCAAGCCACTCCCACTCAGTCACATGGCTGGCAAGCCATTCCCACCTGGTCACATGGCCGGCAAGCCACTCCCACAAAGCAGGCCACACCGACAGAAGAGGTTCTAAAAATGTTTGAAACCTACCACTGGTGCATGTGTATGTTCCAGCATAACTCTGAAATGCCTTGAGCAATTTCAACCAAACTTGGTACACAGATGACTTATTGGGGTGTGGAGTGTAACACACCCTTAACACTCTTTGGGGGGGGGGTTCTGATAAGATACAGCCTGTTGTGCCTTAAAATGGATTCTACTGTACAGCACAGTGGAGTTGCCATGGTAATGGCTTCACAGTACTCCACAAGGGGGCTCCCTCTGGTAAGGGGGAAAATCCAACATTAGAAATTACTGAATGTCTAACATGGGATTGGGATAAATATATACACGAGCAATACCAAGTTGACAGCTAGTAAATATATAAAAACTGAAGAAACGTTTGGCTGGCTCCAGTCTACCACCTAATCTCCCATAGTGGTCCATCGGTTGCTATTATATAGCATAAAAAAATATTGTAAAATCAATTGCCTCAACATTCACCCAAATTTCTTCTTCTTGTACAATGTCTCCCTTGTTCCATAGGTTGCATGGGAAGTTCATTTTCATTACTAGCTATACAACTTACCTTCTTTGATATGAAAGCTTTCTTAGTGCTGAAAAGATCCAAAAGGCTCGTTTCCTGCACCAGCAGCAAGCCTTTATGTTTCCCTCTAGTACACCTCAATCCAGCTGCTAGATCCTGTTAACAAGCATCTGGCTACCCCATCAAATGTGGGAGTGTTGACACTTGAAAGGCAGTAATTGGCATCCAGGCTGGCTGGCTGGCTCTCCTATGCCGCACCAGGAGAGTGCGTGGAAATAGAATGGAGGCGTATGGTTGCTGAAGAAATGTGAGTTGCCGGAAAACCTAGAAGCAAAGCTGAAGTGGTGACAAATTGTTCCCCTCCAACAGGCTTCACCGCTTTCAGAGTCTCCAATGCAGTGGCGGGTTTCAAAATTTTTTACAACCTCTTCTGTAGGTGTGGCCTGCTTTGTGGGAGTGGCTTGCCGGCTCTGTGACTAGGTGGGAGTGGCTTGCCAGCCATGTGACTGAGTGGGAGTGGCTTGCCAGCCATGTGACTGAATGGGAGTGGCTTGGCAGCCATGTGACTGGGCGGGCATGGCTAACTTGTAAAATGTGGTGAAACTCACTTAACAACGCTCTTGCTTAGCAACCAAAATGTTGGCTCAGAAACTCTGGCATTTGAAGCACGCAAGTCTTAAAGCTGTCAAGTTACAAGACCCTTGCACCCCTAACCCTTTAGAAAAATACCCCAGGGATGTTCAAACTTGACAGCTTTAAGACTTTAAGGTTTAGATAGGACTCTTAGAGGCACGCGTGGAGATTGGTGAGCCAGCCAATCAGTGAGTGGTGGGCGGGGCAAGCATGGTGCAGATGGGCGGTGGGAGGGAGATGGAACCGGTTCTAAATGGCACGGTAGATTTGTGGAACTGGCAGGAACCCAACCCTGCTCCAATGGGAGGATGATAGATATCATAGCAATAGCAATAGCAGTAGACTTATATACCGCTTCATAGGGCTTTCAGCCGGTTCCATCTCCCTCCCACCGCCCATCTGCACCAGCTCATTGATGATTTTTAATTGCGGAGAGAAGGAGATGTCATCACGTTTTACTTTGTCCTTCATTTGTAGCCACCAACAAAGCTCACACCAGCCAGAGCATAAAACAACTCAAAGAAGTAAATTGGAAGACAAAGAGGAAGTAGTAGTAGTAGTAATAGTAGTAGTTATAGCAGTAGTAGTAGTATTTCATGAGAAGAGTACTCCACTCCTCTGCTCGTCATAGAATACCTTATGCCACTAGGCTTGAAATTTTGGACTTGGATAACCTAGAACTAAACCACCTATGGTCTGATGGTTGCAGGAACTGGGTATGTCTAGTTTAATGAAAAGAAGGACTAGGCAAGACATGTTAGCAGAGTTCCAATATCTCAGGGGTTGCCACAAAGAAGAGGGAGTCAAACTATTCTCCAAGGCACCAGAGTGTAGAACAAGAAGCAATGGGTGGAAACTAATCAAGGAGAGAAGCAACTTAGAACTGAGGAGAAATTTCCTGAGAGTTAGAAGAATTAATCAGTGGAACAGCTTGTCTCCAGAGGTTGTGAATGTCCCAACACTGGAAGTCTTTAAGAAGATGTTGGATAGCCATTTGTCAGAAACGGTGTAGGGTTTCCTGCCTAGGCAGGGGGTTGGACTAGAAGACCTCCAAAGTCCTTCCCAACTCTGCTATTGTATTGTATGGCATTGATCTAAGCTTAGAACACAAAATTGTCTGCTACAACATCCTGTTAATGACTATTTCAGCTTCAACACCAGTTGAAAGATAAACAATATCTTCAATTGTCCCTTCAAAATTACACCAAATTTTCATTTCTTCTTATTTTCTCCATTGCTATATTTTGCTATAAACAGTATACATCCTGTAATTCAATTTAAGTACAGAGTGCATTTCTTTCACATTTTTTTCTACCATTAACAATATACTATCATTTCTTTATTTCTTAATTAGTTATGTAACCATAACAATTGTACTACTATTCTCTTTAGCCTATTAATACAACTCTTTTGATGGACAGCATTCTAAGTGGTTAGTGATGACAGCAGCATCTTCACCAGATGCAAAATTGGTATGACTGGCTAATTCCCGTCATAAGAATGTATTTGTGAAACTGTCCTTGATAATGATCTCAGTGTTCCAAATATTACGCCTATCCTTGCCATACACTTATATTACGGGAATGTCCAAGTATCTATGAAGCAAAGCAGAAAAAAGAGATACCCTACATTTGATAATTACTAATTTTAGAACTCATCCTTTGGAGTCCTATTTCAGAATGCACACTCATCTTTTCGCCTTTAGCACAATCTCCAAATAACATTGAAGTAATGTGCGATGAATTCTATTTTATCTGATATTTACAGGTGCAAAGTGTACATATTACTATCATTACAGAGAAAAGAAAATATTTTTTCCCCAATACAAAATGGGGGAAAAAACTTGGAAATGAAAAAATGTTTTACCCATGTTTTAACTGAAGGAGTTAAATGATAGCACAATTATGCTGTGAAATAGATTAACAACGATACAATGAAAAACTGATACATATATGAATTGAATACTTTAGAACTTTTTGTTTTAAAATGGATAAAGATAACAATGATTTTATGTATACTTGATAGAGGATCGGTGATATAATGTATAACCCTAAGAATATATTACAAAGATATCTTGTTGTTCATAAATAATTTTAATAAGGGAATAATTAAAAATTGGTATACCGTATATACTCGAGTATAGGCCGGCCCGAATATAAGCCGAGGCACCTAATTTTACCACAAAAAACTGGAAAAGTTATTGACTTGAGTATAAGCCTAGGGTGGGAAATGCAGCAGCTACCGGTAAATTTCAAAAATAAAAATAGATACCAATAATGTTTTTGAATATTTATTTCAAAGAAAAACAGTAAACTAGCTCTGGGACATCGTTATGTGGCTGCTTGCCATAACAAGGAGGAGGTGGGACATCGTTGCAGAGCGGCAGGAGCGGGAGGAAGGGGAATCGTAAGACAGCCCTGCATTACATTAGAACGTGAGGAGGGGGGGATGGTGCGGTGCGCGCTGCGCGGCAAACTGACACAGAGGGAGGGGAAACTCACAGGGGTGCCGGGCCATTCACGAGCGTCACCCAGTGGCATGGCCCCGCCCCTTTTTCTCCTCCATTTCGGGCAAATTTTTCACTGACTCGAGTATAAGCCGAGGCGGCTTTTTTCAGCCCAAAAAGTGGGCTGAAAAACTCGGCTTATACTTGAGTATATACGGTATATATGTAGTGACTATTTAGAATATTTTGTTGGAAAATGAAGGAATAATATTTCTGTTTGAATGTATGATGTACAAGGACAATAATGAACATAAGCATACCCGATAGTTGGTTGGTGGAATTATGCATAATTGAAAATAGTGACATACAAATATAAATGGCTGGTAATTTTTTTTTTCATATTGGGATTTGTGATTATATAAAGATATATTGTTATCAAATAGACAGTCAAGAATGTAAGGGAATTAGGTTTATTGGAAAATAATAATAATACTAATTGTAATTGAACATATATTGTACAATGAAAGTGAGGTATTTAGTTATACTAGATGAAAAATCTGTGATGGTAAATGCTATTCAAGAATATGGATGTAAAAACACTTGTAACCAAACAACACGCTGTATGTGATAATGGATTTGTTTTTTTTGTGTGTGTGTTTTTTGTTTTTGTATGTGTGTGTTGTTTGTTTAATAAAAAATTATTTAAAGAAAAAGAGTTTGAATAAAAATCAATTTTATAGTCTCTTGCTTACCCTTGATGCTTTCTGTCAAGGAGAACCACAAAACTGAAATACCACCCCTCTCATTTGAAGTTTCCTTTCCTCAGAATTAAGTTCAGCTGAGTTATGTCTGCATTTGGCCACAGCTAACATCTGCTTTTAGCTTTTTAAGCATATGCTTGAGCTAATTTAAACATTGAGAAGAAGGCTGTCAATACTGAGCGAGGTGCCGCAGTTTTATTTACAGTTGGCATCTTTATGTTACCTACTCATCTCTTATCTTGAACCTCAGATGCTCATTTCAGATATCCTGAAGCTGAAATCAAATGTAGATCGTCCTGTGGCCAGTTGTGTTAAGTTTCCACATTTCAACAGTAAGAGCCACACAAGGGAAGTTTCTGAAAGCCCACTAAACCAGCAAATGCACATCCACACAGGCACCAGTCATGCCTCTCCAACTGGCTGCAGCAGTTTCACCTTATTAAGAGATTAATAGAGTTGGAAGGGACCTTGTCGGTCAACTAGTCCAACCCCCCTACACCATTTTTGACAAATCTCTTCTTGAAAGCCTCCATTGATGAAGCTCCCACAGCCTCTGAAGGCAAGCACTGGTTGATTGTTCTCACTGACAAAAAATTCCTCCTTATTTCTAGGTTGAATCTCTCCTTGTTCATTTTCCATCCATTATTCCTTGTCTGGCCTTCGGGTGCCTTGGAAAATAGTTTGACCCCCCTCCTCTCTGTGGCAGCCCCTCAAATATTGGAACACTGCTATCATGTCTCCCCTGGTCCTTCTCTTCACTAGACTAGCCATGCCCAGTTCCTGTAACCATTCGTCATCTGTTTTGTTCTATCACACAAGTGTGCTTGCTGCTGGACTCCATGTTCCAACTTAGCCAGATAGCCTCATTTAATTGGCTGACATCAAGAATGCAAAATTATGTTGACCAATTGATCCTTGTCTAAGCCAGTTCTTCTCTTGCTTTCCAAAGTAAGCAAAACCAAGAGGGGAACAGCTCGGCCCAGTTATGGGATGGGAGCAGCAAAGTGCCCCTTAGAAAGGGGAAGTAAGGTGGCAAAGTACCAAAAAACATAGAAGAGAAAGAAAGAAAGAGACAGATAGAGAGCAAGAATGAGAGAGAGAAAGAAACAGAGAGAAAGAAAGAGACTTTCTTTTTGGGGCTTGGACAATCTGGAACTGTGCCGCCTGTGCTCTGATCTAAGCATACTACACAAAATTGTCTGCTACAACGTCCTATCTGTCAACGACTACTTCAGCTTCAACCACAATAATACACGGGCAAACAATCGATACAAACTCAAGGTAAACCGCTCCAAACTCGATTGAAGAAAATACGACTTCGGCAACAGAGTGGTCAACGCTCTACCTGACTTCATTGTTACAGCCTCAAACCCCCACAGCTTCAAGCTCAAACTGTCAACTGTGGACCTCACCCCATTCCTAAGAGGTCCGCAAAGGGGGCATGCATAAGCGCACCAGTGTGCCTACCCTCCCTGTCCTACTGTCCCCCTTTACTTGTATTCATCTCCTTTGTTCATGTTTATAGTTACCCTTGCTATCCTGTACATATTTGACAAACAAATAAATAAAATAAGAAAGAGCGAGAAAACGAGAGGAAGGGAGGGAGGGATGGAGGAGGAAGAAGGAAGGAAGGAAAGAAAGAAGGAAGGAAGGAAAGAAAGAAAAGACAGAATGAAAGAGTCACCCTAATAAAATGAAAAAGATCACATCATAAAATTTATTTACTTCAATAGACATATTAAACAAATTTTAAGCCTTCTGCTCAAAATGTTGGCTCATTTGAAAAGGATAATTTCACGCAGCACGTAGTAATTTCACGCAATGCCATCAATGATACACATCACTCTCTCCTTCTAAGCACACTTGCACATATAGTTTTTAGTTTTCTAAGGATTAGAGGCAATTGGTTGTGGGGAGGGACACCCAGAATTCTAGAATTCTTCTGGATTGAACTTAGTTATGCATTTTCTATCTGCCTTTTCAAATCTCATACTTGGTAGAGAAGAAATATTTTCATGTGTATAAATAATGGCTAGGCGCTATTCCTGCAAACGATTTAAAAATTAAAATAAAAAACTTTGTCCCAAAACTTTGTTCTAACCTGTCCCAAAGGTGCTTTTTCAGGAGGCAACAGGACTTCCTTGTTTTTTTCTTTGAAGACGTTTCACTCCTCATTCAAGAAGCTTCTTCAGCTCTGATAGTGGGGAATGGAAGAATTTATATTCCTTGTAGACAACTGGCCATTCGCATTATTTTAGAGGGTCATTGAGGCCACTTGGAGGTTTATCTGTGTCCTCAGAGTCAACCAGTAGTGCTCCTGGTTCCCTTAGTCTGCAATTTCCCCCCTCTGGAAATCCATTCCTACTCCCACACCATTCCAAGGGTGTTCATCCCAAATTGTATAGCTAAAAGTCTGTAGGGATTCTCAATCATCCAGGTCAAGGTTGTTCCCAAAGGTGCTTTTTCAGTTGGCAACTGGATTTTCTTCTCACCCAAGAAGCTTCATCAGCTCTGACAGGATAGTGGGGAATGGAATTATGACCAGCAATCACGTGGGAGACTGGAAAAATTGAGAGAGAAAAGAGACTATAGGAGGAATTAACAACGTTCACCAACTGGTAGAGATATTGGAGGAAAGATTACAGCCAGATATCTATGCAAATACTTTCGTATTGTGGTGTTGTATAAGATTCTTGGAAGTTCCTTGGACTGCAAGAAGATCAAATTAGTCGATCAATCCTAAAGGAAGTTAACTCTGACTGTTCTTTGGAAGGACAAATTCTGAAGCTCCAATACTTTGGCCACCAAATGAGAAAGCTCATTGGGAAAAAATCTCATTGGGAAAGATTAAAGTCAAAAGGAGAAAAGGATCACAGAGGATAAGGTACTTAGATAATGTCACTGATGCAGTGAGCATGGACTCTGCATGGGTGAGCTCTGGTGGACAGGGGGGAGCTGGCATGCTGTGGTTCATGGGTAATGGAGACTCGGGTGCAATTTAGCGACTAAACAGCAACAACATATATGCAAAATGAATATCACATCTTTGAAGAAGAGGACAAGATTGAGCAGGTCCAAAGGTATTTCACAAGAAGAGTACTCCACTCCTCTACTCCCTTATGCCACCAGGGTTGAAATTCTGGGCTTGGACAATCTGGAATTGTGTGGCTTTCAGTCTGATCTAAGCACAGTACACAAAATTGTCTGCTACAACGTCTTACCTGTCAACGACTTCTTCAACTTCAACCACAATAATACACGGGCAAACAATCGATACAAACTTGGCAATATGACTTCGGCAACAGAGTGGTCAATGCCTGGAATGTTCTACCTGATCCGCTCAGGGATCAAGACATCATGTTTCCTCCCCCATCTGGAAACACAGTCAATCGGTGGAAGAAAATGCTCAGTGTGGCTAAAATAAATATTTATTTGTATTTATTTATTGGTTTGTCAAACATGTATAAGATAACATGTATAAGTACGAACATGGACATGGACAAAGGAAATAATTACGAATAAATGGGGACAGTGGGGCAGGGACGGGAGGCACGCTGGTGCGCTTATGCACGCCCCCTTTCCGGATCTCTTAGAAATGGGGTGAGGTGCACAGTGGGCAGTTTAGAGCATTCCAGGTGTTGACTACCCTGTTGCTGAAGTTGTATTTTCTGCAATCGAGTTTGGAATGTTTTTCCTTGAGTTTGTATCTGATGGTAGAAAAAAGAAACATAAACGCACCAGCATGTGTACGGTCTCTGTCTTCCTGTCTCCACTTATCTGTATTTTTACTTCCTTTGTTTATCTTTATGTTTATACTTATACCTGCTATCTTGTACATGTTTGATAAATAGACAGAGAGAGAGAGAGAGGGAAGGAGAGAGGGAGGGAGGGCGGGCAGGCAAAATAATGTAAATATTTAATTAACTAAAATTTAAAACTAGTTTATAAATTAAATGCTAAGATACTAGGTACTAAAATAAGTGTTTTGTTTGAGCTTATGTCTGCATATTGTGATCAGTGATTAGACATAAAAGGAAACAGTACAAAAAAAATATTTTATATATTTATGTGATTGAAGGTCAGTTTGATTCGGAGAATAGGGAGAAGAATGCCCAGTCATAAGGTATTTTAGCCTGGAGTAGACAGTAAAAAGCTTGAGGAAAAACCCTCAACAACTCTGCCTTCATTCTGTTAGGTACAAATTGAAGTAGACAAGGGTTCGGTTAGACTTTCAGCATTCTCTTACAACATCCTAACAACATCAAAGCACATAACAAGACTCCCAGTGACTCATCTTTCCTGATTTGTCTACCTCAAAGGAGTGACAGCTTGTGAGATCTTAAAATTAGGAGAACAATTGCCTACATAAAGCAGTGGCAGCTGAGATAAATTCCGAGCCTCCTGGAAATGCAAGAATTCCAATCCAACAGTAAAAAAGTAAATGAGCTCATCGTCAAAATCTACAGTATTAGAAAATGGAATCATGGAGGTAGAGTTCATCAGGACACTGAATGAAAATACAGTCATATAAGTTAAATGTAATAGTACACACCTCTCTACATAGAGGTAGTCTTTGACTTACAACCACAATTGTGCCCAAAGTTTCCATTGCTAACCAAGACAGTTGTTAAATGAGTTTTGTCCTATTTTTACCACTTTTCTTACCACACTTATTAAGTGAATCACTGCAATTGTTTTAAGTGAATCTGGCTTCTCCATTCACTTTGCTTCTCAGAAGCTTGCAAAAAGGGACCACAATGACCCCGGGACACTGCAAACATCATAAACACATTGTCAGGGTTCCAAATAGCATCCAAAAGTAAATCAGAGTCCAAGGCAAAGTATTGCTCAAAGTTCCAATTTATTAAGAGAGCCATGTTGGCACCTCTGGGAAAACCCGAATCTGAAAGCTTCCTGGTTTTCCCCACCCAGTTGAAAGTTAAAGATCTTGACCCCATGCCCATAAGTCCATCTTCCACTGCCACGCTGGCAGTTCCACCCATCCAGTTCCTGTCAGGTGCAGAGGTGCAAAGACAAAGGATGACTTTGGCTTTCTAGAAAGAATTTTGTTATGGCTACATAGCATCTCACTCCTTACCATCCCCCCTCCGGTCTTCCCACAATAGAAAATGCATAGAAGAATAATAGAAAGTGTGGCAGGCCAACGATCCAGAAGAAAAGATGGCTGCGAGCCTGACCCACTTTCCAGTTGCCACCCATCCAAATTTTGATCCCTTGACCACGAGAATGCTGCAAGAGTTGTAAGTGTGAAAACTGGTCATAAACCATGACAAGTGCCATGGCAACTTCAAATGGTGACTAAACCAAAGGTTGTAAGACAAGGTCCAGCTGTATGTCTCAATTCAGAAAAGAAGGAAATAAGACTCTATTCTGTCTTCTCCTCTTTCCAGTATCTACGTGAACTCAATCACCACGTGAACCAAAGGCGAACCCCACCCTTCTATATTGAACAACATTGTAGGATTGATGGCCACTCTCTCCCTCTCTCTCCCTCCCTAACCAGGTTGGCCTTAGAACCGTGATGGTGAGCCGATGGCACGTATGCCCAAAGGGAACCCAGAGCCGTGTCGCCTGGCACGTGAGCTGTCGCCCCAGCTCAACTCCACCACGCATGCGTGCGTGCCTCCTGCTGGCCAACTGATTTTTGGGTCTCTGCCATGCATGGGCCGAAGGTAGGGCACATGCGGGAGATGTGCATGCATGCGTGGGGGGGACAAGGGGGTTACGTGCGCATGTACGGGGAAGGGAGCACAGCACGCACCGCCCACGGCCTATTTTTGGAGCCAGGAGTCTGCAGGGAGACCTACTAGGCCCAAAACGGGGTGTGGGGTAAGGCTTCTGGCATGCAGCAACAAAAATGTTAGCCACCACTCAGTGGTGGGTTGCTAATCCCGTTCCAACCATTATGGTTGGAACGGGGCCGGCGGGGTCCTCGTGCATGCGCGCAGTTCATGCATGCGTCTTAGCGCCTGCGCGATGTTCCAGCTGCTCGTGGAGAATCGCGCAGGTGCTGTTTGTGCCATGCACCTGCGTGGAAGCGCAGAAGCCTTTAAAGACCGGTAAGGAGCGAGAGCAGGCGGGTGGGCACTTCGGCGTTTCCGGAAGTTACTTACTTCCGGGTTCACCGACCAACCGGTCCGCGTGGACCACCGCGGACCGGTTGAAACCCACCCCTGCCACCACTTCTTTAGAAGAAGTCAGTAAGTGCTAATGGGTTGCTGCAGGGAATAAAAATTAACATTACACTACCAAAATGATACTTTTCTCAAAGAGATTTAGATGCTGCAAACCTTTAGGGCAATCAAGGACCAGTGTGTCAAGCTGAGAAAAAAATCGATGAAGATGAAGGTAGTTAGAAAGAACTAAGTCATCTGAAGAGAGACAATGGTTATTCTTGACAAAAAAACATTCTGGTAAGAAAGCTCATAAAATGGGGCAAAACTCACTGAACAAATGTCTGAGTTAGCAAACAGAAATTTTGAGCTCAATTTTGGTCGTAAGTCAAGAGCTAATTGTACCCTAAACCCTAATGAATATTAAAAATTGGACTTGTGGTTGCCTTTTATATTATGAACTTAAGTTAAGTAAAAGTTATGTTTTAAATCACTGCAATCACTGAGACCAGTTAATTATTGCTGTCAGCTTAAACACCACAATTTTCAAGGAAATGAAATCAAGACTATTCTATCTATACTGGATCTCCTCTTTTAATTCCTATTTTGGTGGAAGTCCCTTATCCGTGACTATCTGTTTAGGTTAATTTAGTTATACCTAGAACAGATAAATTAATCTCGCTAGTGCAGGTTTCCTTATCTATCTCAATTACAGATCGAGTTTCCTCCCCATAATTAGATTAAAAGAAATTCCAATAGTCTTAGATTTAATTTCCTTAGTTCCTGGTAAAACAAATAGGAATTGTTTTGTGCCTGGAGAACTTCTTGTGAATCAAATGAAACGTTAATTGTGCTTTCATGACTGATCGGGAAGTCTGCGGGCCTCAAGTCATGGATTGATGTTATAATGTTGGTTTCATGCCATATAGATGATTGTGATCTATTCAAGGGAAGCTATAAATCACAAAAATAGGAAAATATTTCAGAGTGGATGTCTGTTCAGGCATTTTTATATTGTTCTATACTGTTTAGATCTTGAAATATTGGCCTCAGATCTTTTTTTGTATTAGCACAATGAATCCCAATAGCACCCACAACATGGCCTACCTTAAAAGGTAGAATTACAGAGTTGGAAGGGACCTTGGAGGTCATCTAGTCCAAACACCCGCTCGACCGTGTACCATTTCTGAGCACCCACAACTTCAGGAGGCAAGCTGTTCCACTGGTTAATTGTACTCACTGTCAGGAAATTTCTCCTTAGTTCTAGGTTGCTTCTGTCCTTGATTACTTTCCATCGATTGTTTCTTGTTTTGCCTTCTGATGCTTTAGAAAATAGGTTGAGCCCCTCATCTTTGTGGCACCCCTCAAATATTGGAACACTGATATCATGTCTCCCCTCATTAATTTTTAGACAATTTAGACTTAGATAATTTTTCATCCCACAAATAACAAACTCTATTAAACAAGATGGAAAAAGTTTGCAAACACATTCCAATTAATTTGCACCAACAAGACTTCTAAGATGCATCTGTGGTCTTCTGCCAAAAAAACGATTCAGAACTGAAGTATTAAAACAGGCAAGAGATGATGCAGAGTATCGAATCACAGGTATAGCCCAGGTATTTATGGATTTTATGATGTTTCCTCCATTCAATTTGGACTTTAATATCTTGCGAATTTGTTGAATGTACTTGGCTGAAGTTAATTCCTTGACTTTATTATGCATTAAGTCAGAGGCCTCTAATATTCCCAAGTACTTGTAGCCTTCTTCTGGTTTTACTGCCTTTATCATTTCTTCATTCTCAAGTTCTATTCCATCATCTTCTATGACCTTGCCTGCTTTGGTTGCCATTGTTGCACATTTGTCAATTCCAAACTGCATACCAATGCCTTGGCTAAATTCTTTTGTGCTTTCAATTAATAAATTCAGTTCAGCTTTTGTTTTACCAAACAACTTCAAATCATCCATGTACACCGTGCGAAATTTTCAGTACTTTCTTTGCAAGTTCGTATCCATAGTTCATCTTCTTCAAAATGATGATGATGATGGTATTATTATTATTATTATTATTATTATACAATTGTATCACAGCGGCCAGTTGTTTCGCCGGATTTGGCATTGATTACTAGTTGGGCCCCACCCAGGGGCCTAGGACGTCGTAACATATTTTCGTAATATGCGTGCAGATCCAAGCAGTGCAGCTTTTTGTATTTGACTGATGGTGATTTTGTCAATTTTTAACTGTTTTAAATGTAATTCTAGTGCTTTTGGAATAGCACCCAGTGTGCCGATTGCCACTGGAATTACCACTGCTGGTTTGTGCCATAATCCTTGAATTTCGATTTTTAAGTCCTGGTATTTCGCGATTTTTTCATATTCCTTCTCGTCGACTCTGCTATCACCTGGTATTGCAATGTCTATGATTGTAACCTTATTTTTCTCAATCAGTGTGATATCTGGTGTATTATGCGCCAGTATTTTGTCCGTTTGTATGCAAAAATTCTACAAGATCTTGACCATCTGATTTTCGGTACTTTTTCAGGCTGATGTTCCCACCAGTTTGTTGCTGTTTTAATATTATAATTTTTGCACAAATTCCAATGGATCATTTGTGCTACTGAATGGTGCCGCAATTTATAATCAGTCTGCACGATTTTTTTACAGCAGCTGAGTATGTGATCAACAGTTTCATCAGCTTCTTTGCAAAGTCTGCATTTGGCATCATCAGAGGATTTTCCGATTTTGGCCTTAATGGCATTTGTGCAGGTAGCTTGTTCTTGCGCAGCCAGGATTAGTGACTCTGTTTCTTTCTTTAATGTACCTGCTGTTAACCATAACCAAGTTTTTTCATTGTCCACTTTATCTTTTATTTTTTCCAGAAATTGGCCATGCAATGCTTTGTTCTGCCAACTCTCCTTTCTTGATTTTATCACATCTTTTCTGCATTCTTGTTTCGTCTGTTGGACCTTCAATAGATTTTTGTTCTTGACTTTCTTTTAAATAATCAGCCAGTGCATGTTTTTCTTCTTCAACTATTTGCTTCACTTGTAATAATCCTCTGCCACCTGATTTTCGGGGCAGGTATAATCTATCAGTATCACCACATGGATGTAAACTGTAGTGCATTGTCATTAATTTCCTGTTTTTTCAGTCCAAAATGTCCAAATCAGCTTGTGTCCAGTTAACTATACCAGCTGTGTATCTTATAACTGGTATTGCCCAGGTATTTATGGCCTTGATTGTATTTCCACCATTCAATTTAGATTTCTAAATTTTCCTAACTCTGTTGGTGTACTCTCCCCTGACAATAGTTTTTATTTCTCCATGCTTGATGTTATCCAACTGCAGAATGCCTAAATATTTGTAGGCTTCATTTCCACTGCATTTAATTAGTTGGCCATTGGGCATTTCAATTCCCTCACATGTACTGATTTTGCCCCTTTTTATGGATACAGTGGCATATTTTTCCATGCCAAACTGCATTGAAATATTGGTGCTGAATACTCGGACTGTGTTTGTCACTGATTGGATTTCTATTTCTGACTTTCCATAGAGTTTCAAATCATCCGTATATAATAAATGAGTTTTTTTCCAGCTTCTTTGGCTGTTTGGTAGCCTAATTTCATTTTTTTTAAGATTACTGATAGTGGGATCATCGCGATGATGAAGAGAAGAGGTGAAAGTGAATCACCCTGGAAAATTCCTCGCTTGATATTAACCATTCCGTAGATCTCATTCCCTACTGCCAACTCAGTTCTCCATTGTTTCATCGCCTTTTCAGTAAAGGATGTAATATTTTTGCTAATGCCAGTTGTTTCTAAGCATTTTATGATCCAACTATGTGGCAATGAGTCGAATGCCTTTTTGTAATCAATCCAGACCATATTCAAGTTCGTTTTTCTGTTCTTACAATTTTCTAATATCATTTTATCAATTAGGAGCTGATCTTTTGTGCCCCTGCTCCTTCTTTTGTTGCCTTTTGCTCTACTGGCAAGATGTTATATGTTGTTGTTGTTGTTGTCGTCATCATCATCATCATCATCATCATCATTGCTGTTTGTATCAAAATGAATTATATCCCGAGGCCACACTGTTCAGGTATTAATATTGATGCATATTTAAAAACAAAAATCCAATAAAACTTAAAAAAAAGACTTCTAAGATGCGTATGGTGGTAGGTATCCAATCATGCATTACTACAGCATAGGTCATGATGATGAACATTCCGATTGTCATCTCCTGCTACCTATGCAAAAATGGAAATACCCCCTTTTCCTCTGTTACTACACAATAGACACAGGTCTTTTCAGCCAGCGAACTGTCCCTCGCTATTGCTGAGTTTATGAATGTATATTATAGGTCTTAGTTGAGTGACCCTACTTATAACTTTCACAGTGCACATGGTCTCTGGATACTCCGAATGCCCATTGTTTTGTTCTAGTGAAGTCACACATGTACTACTAGATAAAGAACTGCTGACAAGAGGTGGATGATCGTTTTCTTCTCTTAATCCTCCTATTCATTCTATGAGTTGGCTTGTATTTTTTCAGGATTACTAAAGACAGAGAAGGTGAGCATAGCAAGATGTCGGCATGTTAGCTGTCATTAACATCTCCAAACTGGCTTAAAGGTCTAAAACAGGAGGCACATTATTTCTTTGAAACATATGATGTGCCTTATGTTGAACACAGGCATTATTAGTTTTAAATAAGCGAGGGTACATCGGATTCACCAGAGCAGATTGCTCCTGATTTTCTGCTGTCATAATAATAAACTCCCATTGTGGCTACCAATTCTTATTCTGTCCATTAGTTCTTAATTAATGCTCCTGACATGGAATATAAAAAGTAAACAACTGTTGCTTTGCTTTGTGGTTTAATTAAGCAGGAAAAAAAAACCTTTCCAGAATGTAGACTCTGTATTTAGTGTCCAGGACAAAGGCGGTGCATTCAGCAGATTCTGACCAGTTCTGGAGAACCGGTAATGGAAATTTTGAGTAGTTCGGAGAACCGGTAAATACTAACTTTGACTGGCCTCACCCCCATCTATTCTCTGCCTCCCGAATCTCAGCTGATCAGGAGGAAATGGGGATTTTGCAGTATCCTACCCCTGGAGTGGAGAAGGAATGGAGATTTTGCAGTACTACTCTTCCCCTGTTGCGCCCACTAAGCCATGCCCACCAAGCCATGCCACGCCCACAGAACTGGTAGTAAAATTTTTGAATCCCACCACTGGTCCAGGAACTGCCAAGAATAATATGAACAAATGTATTTGCCTTGCTAAGATTGCTTTCTTGTCAAGTGAAGCTTCTATAAGTTTTATTGAACCCTTCTTGCACACACAACTTCTTTTTCCATCATCAGAGTTTGGAAAAAACTGCTTTCCCCAAAGTCAATCGTTGTTTTTTTTCCAGATTATAAGCTTCGTGGTCTTCTTGAAGAACTTGAGTAAAACTGCCACCCTCAAAACAGGTGGGTAACCCTGAAGTCCAAGGATCTCATGTTTCCAACTCTCCATTTTGTAGCATTTGAAAGTCAAAAACTGTTTCTGAACATTTCGAAATGGAAAAATAGAGGGAAACCAGAGCATAAGTTTAAAAATAGGCATAACACAACATATAATCAGAGATACTCAGCCCAAACAAGAAGCAGCCAAGTAGGAAAATAAGGGGGTTGCAAGAGGAAGCCCCCTCCCACATCAACCTTGAGGAGGAATAGGCCATCTCATTGTGGCTAACTCACCACAGGACAATTCGCGATGGCCGACTTACTGTGGGACAATTCTTTGTGGGATAATTCAATGTGGTAAATATTATCTACCGCTATCCTTTGATAATATTTCCATTAATGAAAATGGAAATAATGTAGAAGAAACAATGGCAGGTCACATTTATTGCATTGAGTTATCCTGTGTGGATGTTGTGGCCCATCGGCTTCCAGCAGAGCTAGCTGCAGAGTCAGATGAGGGGGAGGTTGAGGGGGAGCCTGGGCCAGCTTCGGATCCTTTGGAAGGCTCTGATAAGAAAACAGCATCAGAGACAGAGGCAGAGCTGTGGCCTTCTGTCCTCCCCCAAGTCTTCATGGATTCCTACCAGTTCGTACCTATTCGGTAGAACCGGTTCGTCAAATCTACCGAACCGGTTAGAAGAGGTTCCACCAGTGGACCCGGAAAGCAGGCCAGACCTACAGAACACACTCCAAAAAATTTTGAAACCCACCACTGGTCCTTGGATATGATTATTCTACACTATCATGCTCATATTTATAAAACTCAGTGCCTCTGTGAAAGGTAAGGATGACTACTGCGTTTGTGGTGCAATCAGAACATTGCGTGTGTTGAAGTTGTTTTAACGCAAACCAAAGATGCCTTTTAAAAAACAAGTTTATATCATACTCTTATGCATGCCAGTGCTGTGTGTGAGGTAATTTAAGGTGGTTCTGACAAGTGTCGTCGGCATCTTCATATCCGGTCACATGGGCGGCAAGCCACTCCCATCCGGTCACATGGGTGGCAAGCCACTCCCACAAAGGAGGCCACACCCACAGAGTAGGTTCGAACAATTTTTGAAACCCACCACTGTCCCAAAGTTTCAAACATTCCATGTAACAGAAAGAGGCATAAAACAGCCCAAAGCAGAAGTATAACTAGCTATCTAGCAGATCCCGATACAATAGCCAAGATAGCAAAACTGAATTTAATGGCATGCAGAATGGAATTTAAAGGAATAACAGAATAAGAGAGTTTGGAGGGATCTTCTAGTCCAACTCCCTGCTCAAGCAGAAGACCCTATACAATTCTGAACAAATGGCTATGCATTCTCTTCTTTAAAAAAAAAACCTTCATTGATGGAGCACCCACAACTTCTGAAGGCAACCTCTTCCATTGATTAATTGTTCTCACTGTCAATAAATTTTTCTTTAGTTCTAGGTTAGATCTCTCCTTCATAGGTTTCCATCTGTTACTTCTTGTCCTGCCTTCAGGTATTTTGGAGATTAGGTTGATGACCCAATCTTCTTTGTGACAGACCCTTAGGATGAGGAACTATTCCCGCCCCCCCCCAAGCTAGAATGAGTGAAAAATGACCAAGACACCACCTACAAATAAAGTAGCTGAGTAAGACAGACAAACGTACAAACGTACAGAGGGTCAAGTAGAGTTTGCAATCTCTGCCACTCATTTGCCACCGTTCGGTAACTGACGGAGTACATGCAGCAGGTGGTGCAAATGAACAAGGGAGAAAGCCAAAGAATATCAAAAATAAATAAATCCATAGCCGACTGATTCTAAGGTAAAGTTAAAGGTTTCCCCTATCCAGTTGTGTCTGACTCTAGGGACGTGATGGGAAACCTATGGCACATGTGCCGCCACAAGTAGCATGCAGAGCCCTCTGTGCGGGCACGCCAGCCGTTGCCCCAGCCCAGCTTCACCGGCCAGTTGGTCTTTGGGTCTCTGCCGCGTATGTGCAGATCTGTGTGTGCATGCAGGGGACATACATGGGGGGAATGAGGTCCATGCATGGTGCACTCACATTGCATTTTTTGGCCTTGTGCGACAGCCCTGCATACCATTTTGGCTTCCAGGTTGGTGCAGGAAAGCCTCCTGCACCAACCTGGAAGCCAAAAATGGATGAGTGGGGGGAGGGGCACATGTACAGTGGGACACTTGCATTGCATTTCATATACATTGCATAGGAGGACAATTCACTGCAGTTGACTCATCCAGGCCATTTCGCCACTGATGACTCACCAGGGACAACTCGCCAAGTGATAAGTTGCCGCAGGACAATTCAAGAAGAGATAACTCAAGAGAAGGAGAAATGAATTGCAGCAGGCCTTGTCTTGCATTAGACTTGAACCTTCTTGACTTAGAGGACCTTGAGGCTGGGCTGAGCTGCAATTCTACTTGTGCCTCTCTTGAATTATCCTGTACTGAATTTCCCATGGCGAGTTGACCTGTGTCGAGTTGTTCCACAGCGAGTTAACCATGGCAAGTTTGCCATTGTGAGTTGGCTGTGGCAAGACAGTTGTGGCAAGTTGGCGGTGGCGAGTTGCCCCATTCCAAACTCAAACCATGCATGGTTTCCTCTTTTGGTCTTCTCTTCCCCGTTGTGCATGACAGCATTTGTGGCCCAAAGTAACTGCTCATTGCCTACTATGAAAGCCAGCCTTGAATGAAGTAGAATATACCACCTCCAACCCAGTGGTGGGTTTCAAAATTTTTTAGAACCCTCTTCTGTAGATGTGGCCTGCTTTGTGGGAGTGGCTTGCTGGCCATATGACTGGGTGGGAGTGGCTTGCTGGCCACATGACCGAGTGGGAGTGGCTTGCCAGCCATGTGACTGGGTGGGAGGGGCTTGGCAGTCATGTGACTGGGTGGGCATGGCCAACTTGTAAAATGTGGTGAAACTCACTTAACAACGCTCTTGCTTAGAAACCAAAATGTTGGCTCAGAAACTTTGGCATTTGAAGCGCACAAGTCTTAAAGCTGTCAAGTTACAAGACCTTTGCACCCCTAACCCTTCAGGAAAAAAAACCCAGGGATGTTCAAACTTGACAGCTTTAAGACTTGTGGACTTCAACTCCCAGAATTCCTCCTCCAGTCATATTGGCTCAAGAACTCTGGCATTGAAGTGTGCAAGTCTTAAAGCTGTCAAGTGACGAGACCTTTGCACACCTACCCCTTTAGAAAAAAAACCCCAGGGGTGTTCAAACTTGACAGCTTTAAGACTTGTGGACTTCAACTCCCAGAATTCCTCCTCTCGCTCTTCATCTTGATGATGTGCAGATGGGCGGGGGTAGGGACCTGGAACCAGTTCTAAACAGCACTGTAGATTTGTGGAACCTCTTCTATAGAAGAGATTAGAACTGGCAGGAACCCACCCCCTGCTCCAATCTCATACAGGTTTTGTGATTATTTGACCTGAAATACCGAAATGCATCATGTATAGTTCCCATTGGTTTTGCTCTTTGGGGGGGTGAATGAGATATTATTCATCCCTTAATATATTTCTTTTTTCTCGGAGTATGTTGAAAGTTGCAGATAATTAACATGTACCATATGGAAGTTTTCTTTCTGATATTGTACTTATTGTTTCTTGTTGCTGAATCATAGTGGCTTATATTTGTAAGACTAGTTGCTTTTATATTCTTCATTAGTTAAGCTTGCCATATGTCTGTTCCTACCGGAAACCTTTAAGATGTAATCACTTCTTTATTCATCTGGGTATAAGCTCACCAATTAATTTAATCAAATATTAACTTCTGATGTCGGTACAGGTAAGATATTAGTTTAAATGTTTATACAAGAGGGTTTTTTTAAATTAAAAAAAGCTCAACATTTTTTATTTTACTATTAAAACAAAAACCCTCCACAGGAATGTTGAATTGATTCATGTAACATTTATTACTGCCTTAAAGTTAAAGCAAACATTTTTTTTTCCAGTGAGTCAGTTTAGATTCTGATAAAAGTTGAACTGTGTGCAAAATCCATTCAGTGGTACAAAAGTTACAGACAAAGGACAGCAATTGTGCTTGGTTAAAGCATTATGCAATGATTGAAAGACTGAGAAGTTAAGCATCTGGATCTAAAATTCTAAAGAAGATGCCATTTCCCTCCCATTCACATCTAGTTCTATGCAACATTGGGAAATGCAGTGAAACCTCAGTACTCATCGTTAATTGATTCTGGAAAAGATAATCAAGCAACGAATCAGTGAACACCTAGAGGTAAACAAAGTAATACCCAAAAGCCAACATGGGTTTGTCAAAAACAGGTCATGCCATACTAATATTATTGCATTCTTTGACAAAGGGACAAAAATAGTAGACCAGAGGAATGTCGTCGATATAATTTACTTGGACTTCAGTAAGGCATTTGATAAAGTAGACCATAACCTACTACTAGATAAAGTAGAAGAATGTGGGTTAGACATCATCATCACCAGATGGATTCGTAACTGGCTGACCAACCGCACTCAACGTGTAGTCCTCAATGGAACTGCATCTACATGGAGGGAAGTATGCAGTGGAGTACCCCAAGGCTCTGTTTTAGACCCAATACTTTTTAACATTTTCACCAATGATTTGGATGAGGGGATAAATGGGGAACTCATCAAATTTGCAGATGACACCAAGCTGGCAGGAATAGCCAACACTCCAGAAGATAGGCTTAAGATACAGAAGGATCTTGACAAACTTGAACATTGGGTGCTATCTAACAAAATGAAATTCAATGGTGAAAAAAGTAAGGCTCTACATTTAGGCAAGAAAAACAAAATGCACAGGTATAGTATATGTGGTACCTTGCTCAATAGTAGCAACTGTGAGAGGGATCTTGGAGTCCTAGTGGACAACCATTTAAATATGAGCCAGCAGTGTGCAGCAGCTGCCAAAAAAGGCAACACAATTCTAGGCTGCATAAACAGAGGGATAGAATCAAGATCACATGAAACATTAATACCGTTTTATATTGCCTTGGTAAGGCCACACTTGGAATACTACATCCAGTTTTGGTCACCATGATGTAAAAAAGATCCTGAGACTCTAGAAAGAGTGCGGAGAAGAGCAACAAAAATGTTTAGGGGACTGGAGACTAAAACATATAAAGAACGGTTGCTTGCAGAAATTGGGTATGTCTAGTTTGATTAACAGAAGGACAAGGGGTGACATGATAGCAGTATTCCAATATCTCAGGTGCTGCCACAAAGAAGAGGGAGTCAAACTATTCTCCAAAGCACCTGAGGGC
Source organism: Thamnophis sirtalis (assembly GCF_051295495.1). Classification (NCBI taxonomy): domain Eukaryota; kingdom Metazoa; phylum Chordata; class Lepidosauria; order Squamata; family Natricidae; genus Thamnophis; species Thamnophis sirtalis. The sequence goes on from NW_028261392.1 coordinate 14,655,070, forward strand.
AGAACAAGAAGCAATGGGTGGAAACTAATCAAGGAGAGAAGCAACTCAGAACTAAGGAGAAATTTCCTGACAGAACAATTAATCAGTGGAACAACATGCCTCCAGAAGTTGTAAATGCTCCAACATTGGAAGTTTTTAAAAAGAGATTGGATAATCATTTCTTTGAAATGGTATAGGGTTTCCTGCCTAAGCAGCAGTTGGACTAGAAGACCTCCAAAGTCCCTTCCAATTCTGTTATTATTGTAAAATTTTTGAAGCTGTACTACAACGAGTTTGCATCCCCTATTCTGCTGGGGGAAAATGTTATAGTTATGCTTCCTCTGATGAGATATGTTCCTTGGACAACCACAGACCTCAATAGGAAAACAGCTGCAGTGTTAATGAAAAAATTGCTGGAATAATTCCTAAGAATATTTCCAAAGAGGGGAAAAAATGTTCCCAGCTGTTAGCTCAGGTCCATTTCGGGAGAAGATCTGAAAATGGATCTGGAGAGGTTGCATCTGGCTTTATTTCTCAGTGTTCAGCCTCACTGATCTGGTTCCATTCCTGCCCTCTGTACTTGCAAAAGGTCTGTTAAGAAATCATTGCCACATTGTTCAGCCGGTCGGTCATAGCAAGTAATAGTTTCGCTCCTAATTAAGAACATATTAAGGGAAACAGCTCAATGCAGATAAGCCATTAAACTACATATATTTCTGGGGAAAGACACAGCGCCAAGCTCCCTTTGGTTGAAAAAAATAAAATAAAATAAATAAAATTAGATGTTTGTTGCCATTGCTTTTGAACTTCTGGATGAACATGTGGTAGTGCATTAACCCTCCCCCCCTTGCAACAAATTAAAAGCATCCACAGATAAAAATAACCCTGATCTTCCAGACCTTTCAAATTGAAACCAATGGAAGGTTTGTTGATTTGTTTGGCCACTTCCTTACCAGCCTCATGGACATATGCATGGCCGAAGCACCAGCTGGTTTTTCACATCTGGCCAGCAAAAGGTGCGGCATGTGGCTTTTAAAACATATGCTGCCTTGTTTTTGTTTTGGTTGTTTTTCCAAGCCAATCGAAATGGGACGGAAACACCAGGGATCAAGACATCGTTTTTCCTTCCCCATCTGGAAACACAGTAAATCGGTGGAAGAAAATGTCAGTGTGGTTAAAATAAATAAATAAATAAATAAATAAATATTTATTTATTTATTTATTTATTTATTTATTTATTTATTTATTATTTGTTTGATTGTTTGTTTGTCAAACATAAGATAGCAGGTATAAGTATGAAGTTGAACATGAACAAAGGAAATGAATACTAATAAATGGGGACAGTGGGGCAGGGATGGGAGGCACGCTGGTGCGCTTATGCACGCCCCCTTTCCGGATCTCTTAGAAATGGGTTGAGGTCCACGGTAGACAGTTCATGGTTGAAGCTGTGAGGGTTAGAGGATGTAACAACAGAGTCAAGTAGAGCATTCCAGGCAGTGGTGGGATTCAAATAATTTAACAACCGGTTCTCTGCCCTAATGACCATCTGGGTAGGTGGGGCTTGGTGGTCATGTGACCGGGTGGGTGTGGCCAACTTAAGGTCACTCAGGTCGATGGGCGCTTCGCCTTAGCTGTTACAATGTAATAAGGGTCAACCGAAGAGGCAGTTTCTGTAATCAGGGCAATAAAGATGAAGCTAGAAACAACACCAGAATGTTTCTTTTCTGCCTTCCTTACAAGATTAGCCCTGTAAAGTGGAAAAAAACAAAAGTCGATTTCTTCCAACAATCGGTCTGAACTACTTAGAAAGTTACCAACCGGTTCTCCCAAATAGGTGCGAACTGGCTGAATCCCACAACTGATTCCAGGCATTGATCACGCTGTTGCTGAAGTTGTATTTTCTGCAATCAAGCTTGGAGCGGTTCACTTTGCATTTGTATCGATTGTTTGCCCCTGTATTCTTGTGGCTGAATATGGATCTGATGGTAGAAAAAAGAAACAACTGCAATAATAGTCCATGAACCCACAAAAATATTAATCCATCTAATATTCACTGTATTGTCTTGTGAAAACACCTAGAATTTGTTTCTGCAGATAGTCTTTGACTTACAGCCATTCATTCAGTGACGGTTCAAAGTTTTTTAAAAAGTGAGTTCTGATAGTTTTTCTCACTTACAACCATTGGAGCATCCCCACGTTCATGTGATCAAATATTTGGAGGAGAACATTTGGAAATATTTAGAGGAGAAAGAAGACTAGAAGAAAGGAAGATAAACATGAAGAAATACAGCCACAGGTGGCTGAGAAATATTATAGGTGGACCAGATGTGTTAGTACCTCACACTAATGTGGAAGTCATTGACAGTGCACCAGAGATGCTGCCTTTTTTGCTCCACCACAATATCACAATTATTTCCTCCAATGATCTACCATATTTTTCAGCGTAAAAGACGCATTCCCACCCCTAAAAGATGCTGAAAATTTGGGTGAGTCTTATACTCCGAATGTAGCTTTTTCGAAACTTTTTTTCAGCCCTAATGAGTTGCTAACAAGTGAAGCGATCTTCCCTGCTTTGTCTGCTTTTCTCATTGCTTCTCTCTCCGATGATCAACTGTGCTTTAGAAGCTGTTTTTCAGCCCCAATGAGTTGCTAACGAGTGAAGTGATCTTCCATGCTCTGCCTGCTTTTTTCATTGCTTCTCTCTCCGACGATCAGCTGTACTTTAGAAGCTGTTTTTTCTCCCCAACCAGGGGATAAAAAGCATGTGTTTGTGCGCGTGTGCGCTCAAAACCAGCAAACTTATGTGCTGAAGCTGACCAGACTAAGGATGCTAGCCAGATGAATATCTGCTAGGCAGAATTCCCCCCCCTATTTTCCTCCCCAAAAACTAAGGTGCGTCTTATACTCCAGTGCGTCTTATACTCTGAAAAATATGGTACTTGTCCAAAGTTTGGATTTGATTGATAAGTAAATAAAAACCTGGCTCAAAAACAGTAACTATGAGAGGGACCTCAGAATCCTATTGCACAATCACTTAAACATGTGTCACCAGCCAAAAAAGCTAATTCAATCCTTGATTGTATTAACAGAGGCATAGAACCAAAATCACGTGAAGTATTACTACTGCTTTATAAAGCCTTAGTAAGACCACACCTGGAATACTGCATCCATTTTTAGTCACTACATTACAAAAAAGATGTTATCAAATAGGAAAAAGGGTGTTATCTGCTATTGTTATGAACACGATTAAAAAACAGAAATAACACTTATTTGAAAAGTATTTTTGAAACACATAAACACACAATTTTCTTCTATCTAAAGCACTGTAGTTTTATTCACTCTTGAAAAATCCAATATTATGATAGAAAGCAATATATTTTTGTACTCCGCTTTATGCAGTATGTATAACTTTATAGAATGGCCTCTTATGAGAAGAGATTGTTATTGGGAGGACATAGAAAATAGGGAATGCTTTTATGAGACTAATAAAATAGTGAAACAGTTGATTAATGTTACTATTCTAGCAGTTTCAAAAGCTCAAAACTTTCAGTTGAGGCTCAAGATTAATTAAAAAGATGATTTGTTGTAAAATATTATTTTGTGGTTAAATAACTTTTAAAGGCTGTTGCCTTTCTCACATACTTATTTTGGTTAGGTGCAATGTAATATGGTGTAGTAAAAACTAATAAATAAGAATTAACATCATAATAACAATATTTGTTCCGTGCGTGCTGCTTAAATTAGATTAACTAGGGACTAACATTAATCTGGTAATTGTTAAAACTGGGATGTAACCACTAGCACATTGTAATGTGTCTGGAAGGAAGGAAGGAAAAAAGAAAGAAAGATTCTGAAATCCTTCTCTTTAAAGGTAAAGGTTCCCCGCACATGCGCTCTAGGGGCTGTGCTCATCTCCATTTCAAAGCTGAAGAGACAGTGCCGTCTGAAGATGTCTCCATGGTCATGTGGCTGGCATGACTAAACACTGAAGGCACACGGAACGTTGTTTCCTTCCCACCAAAAGTGGTCCCTATTTTTCTACTTGCATTTTTACGTGCTTTCGAACTACTAGGTTGGCAGAAGCTGGGACAAGTAACAGGAGCTCACTCTGTTACGCGGCACAAGGGATTCGAACTGCCAACCTTCTGATTGACAAGCTCTGCGCCTTAGCCCCTGAGCCACCGAGTCCCTTTCCTTCTCTTTAGGAATACCTAAAATTGTATCTTATACAAATTAGAATATTAGGATCACACCTCTGGATGGTCAAAGCTGACACTATGGAAAATATTTTTATCACATGCTGTATCTATTACAATGATAGCCAGTGTATACCAGATAGTAGTTAAAAGTTCTAGAGTAGAAACCAGGAAACTGTGACTCCTATCTTAAGCATAAAACCAGCTAGGTGAGTTTGGGTGATTCACTCTCTCTCAGCCCTAAAAAAAGAGGGTAGCAAAGCACTTTTAAAAATGTTCAGGTTGACCCAAAGATATAAAAGCAATCAACCAACCAACCAATCAATCCAAAGAAAAAAAGAGAGATAGCTGGGTATCCAAGTAAAGGATTTAAGGCATGTGTATTATTATGAAAACTCAACACTTTGATATACTTGCATCAGTTTTCTTGTTTGCACTTTGCAAGTATCTAATCAGCCATGCAGTGGTTAGAATGCAGTATTGCAATCTAAATCACTGCTCACTGTCAGGAGTTCGATCCTGACCAGTTCAAGGTAGACTGTCTTCCTGTTCTTTTTTTTTTTTTTTTAGTAATTTTTTTATTTTTTCATTTTCATAACACATAATCACATGTATAGTATTACATAGCTGGTGTGGCCCAACAGCGGCTGGCTGAGCTGTTGGTGGAGTCTGACAGCGATGAACACTATGGGACTGCCCTGGAGGCTGAGGAAGACTCTGGGGGGTGTTCAGAGTCAGAGCAGGGACTAGAGAGGCCTGTTGGCCACCAGGTGGCGTCTGAGTCAGGGAGCAGTGAGGAAGAACAGAGGGAGGCTGTCCCTGACGTACGTATGGGTAGGGCTGTGAGGAGGAGGGAGCAGCTTTGGAAAAAGGGTCACAGAAGGAAATAAGAACAGATGGCTACTGATTGGCCCCTCCCAGAGAGCTTATAGGTGGGCAACAGGAGGGGAATTTTGCAGGAAACAACAATTTACTGATCCAGCCGTAGAGAAAGATTGGGAGAATTTCGTGAATCCAAGCCTTGTTTCATAGAGATACATAGCTTTCTGGGCTCCTAACCAAGGGGTTGCTTATCTCCCTCCTTAGTTGTGGCAGACAGCCAAGTCTACATCCATATATTAGAGGCTTGGGACAGAACAATAGCCAGCATCGTTTTGTATTATTAAATGTTTACATCAATTCATCTTACCATCAACTCCCAAAGCATAATTATTAGCTGTTTTGCTCTCCATACACCATATTTGTCCTTATTCATCACTTTCTTCTCTCTCTCTCCTCCCTCTTCCTACCTCCTTTCTTCCCTCTGTCATCCTTCCCTACTATATTTCCCCTTCCTCTCTCCTTCTCCTCTCCCCTCTTTCCACTCCTCATTACTCTCCTCCTATTCCCCCCTCCTTGCCCTCTCTCCTATTCCTCTCTTCTTCCCTTACCTCTCTCCTTTTCTTCCCACTCTTCATCTCATTTACTTGGTGTATTTCAGCTTTCCATGATGTCCAGTTCCAGAGTTATAATTAGTTATACAATTCTTGTTTCAGAGTTCTAATCCACTTTAAGTTTATCTACTTCAACTGCTGTGGGGAAAAGCAATGGGAGCCATCTTAGTCTTTTGTTCTTCCTTAATATCCAGTTCCAAGATTGCAGTTACTTATACGAATCTTATTTCAAAATTCTGGTCCACCTTAAATTTAGTTAATCCAACTACATTGAAACTGGAAGAGAAGCTGATGCCATCTTAATATTTTGCAGAAGAGAGGGGAAAAAGGAAGAGAAAGGAGAAGAACCCCCCCCCCCTTTGTATTTCCCAGGTCTTGAGTATGATGTTTATTCTTTCCTTTAATAACTGCTCAACATAAATCACTTGTAGCAAGCTTGTAATCAGCCAGAAGTTTCTCTTTGCCTCCTGATTTTCCAAATTCTGATTTATGGCAGTTGGTTAATTAAAACTTCCTGCATAGTTAAGGTTAAGTTATCCATTATCAGTAAGATAATATTAATAAGATATTCACTGGAAGTAATTCAAACAAATTAAAAGTAAACCCTTTGGGGTATTGGTTTCTATTTAAGATCCAAAACCAAATTTAGAGTTTACAATTGCGTGGGTTTGTCACTTCTCTGCTTTCTGTCTGAAAGCATTTCAAACAAAGAGCTTGGAGGGTGGGGGCTGGTGTTACAACCCTCCACCTTCCTTTCTTCCTTTTCTTTTGGAGAAAGAAAGTCCCGATCTGACCATCAATATTATTTTTGTTCTCAAGATTTCTTTGCCTTTTCCAGGTTTAATTTATAGTTGTGGGTTAGATAAATTTTCTTACCCGGTCTATCATCTCTTCCACTCAGCTCCTGTTCCATTTGCTTTGACAAAAAGCCAACATCTTGTCAGCCATGTTGAAGGCTGCTGCCCTGACTCTGATTCATAGGCAAATCTGTGACCTGCAAGGGATCTGTTGCTTCCCTCAGGGTCTGATGAGATGCTGCTCTTCTTCGCCGCCGCCTCCAGTGGGGGTTCTGATCCAAAAGAAACTTTGGAGATGGTTTGTCAGACAGGGTTCATGTGAGACACTTAAGAGCCCACATCCCCTGAATCTGTCCAGCTGGAGAACTTCCTGTTGACTCCATCAGTCTTCCTGTTCTGACCTAGGCTTCCTAAGAGCGTGAAGCAAACTCCTTGTCTGACAAAACCTTTTTATTAATCTATTGTGAATTATGCTCATTCACATCCAGCAAAGTCTTTTAAGGGAGGATTTACACTCACAGAACTTATCTGGCTTCAAGAGCTGCTATGCCGATATCTGCAAAACTTGGCAAGGAGTCTCGGGGAGTCACAAACCAATTAAATTAATTAATTATCTCCTGCAACTCCATTCTCCTTTTGCTCCTCCTTTATTTCCTCTGGGAGTGGTCATTCATCATCCACTTATGGCCTTACTCCCAAGTCGACCCCTGTTCTTTAGCTGTTCCCTTCGTCGGCAACTCTGTGCATGTGCACACTGAGAACAGGCTCCAGCTGTCTGACTCTGAAGGTAGCTGATAACTGGCATATCATCAAGAGCCGAAGTGGCGCAGTGGTTAAATGCAGCACTGCAGGCTACTTCAGCTGATTGTAGTTCTGCAGTTCGGCTGTTCAAATCTCACTGGCTCAGGGTTGACTCAGCCTTCCATCCTTCCGAGGTGGGTAAAATGAGGACCCAGATTGTTGTTGGGGGCAATATGCTGACTCTGTAAACCGCTTAGAGAGGGCTGAAAGCCCTATGAAGCGGTATATAAGTCTAATTGCTATTGCTATTGCTATTGGCATATGGCTCTCGGCCCCTCTTTGCCTCTGACACAGAGTCCTCATCAGAGCCTTCCCCAGACTCCAGGACTGGCCCATGTTCCTCCCCAACCTCCTCACTAACCGATTCTGCTGTCAGCTCTGCTGGCTGCTGGCGGACCACAACATTCTTCCTAGGACGGTAAAATGAGGATCCAGATTGTTGGGGGCAATATGCTGACTCTGAAAACCACTTAGAGATGGGCTGCAAAGCACATGAAGCAGTATATAAGTCTAAGTGCTATTGCTATCATGGCATTTTATATTAACCCGGAGAAGTCATTTGAGCCCCACTGGGATTTTCTGTAGACATTGCTTCCCTCTATTCCCCCTATTTTTCCTAACTAAAGCCATTCCTCTCCCATCTCCTCAAAAAGGAAAAACCTCATTTTGAATCCAAACAATCTTTCCTGATGTAGGCAAATAGCAATTCTGGGTGTTGGGTTTTCATCGGGGAAAATGGAACAGCTGAGAATGATTCAGGGACGAGAAGGAAAAAAAAAGCTTCTAGTTGTTCTGCTGTGGTTCCGATCCACAACACATTCATAAAGCAGATGATATATATTTTTGAATCAAAGTGACTGACATGCATTGATATATTAATGTCTCTCATTTGACCCGAAGCCTTCAGTAAGAGGGTTGTAATTATTCGGAAGGAAGTTGGTAATAAAGTTAATTGTTGCCAGCTTGTCTTCACACCAGCATCTAGCTAGGGTTCTCAGAAAAATGAAAAACGAGAAGTTGCTATTAATGGCACAATATCAGAATGTTGCATTTTATTGTATCTGGCATAAGCCACGATCAGTTCGTTTCTTTTCACAATTTAGGAAGCTCGGCTCATTTGAATTGCCATGGAAACTATTTATGAAATTAGCTAACTCCCTGGGGAAAAGCCATAGGAATGATGCTTTCTCGAACTCGATGGGTCAGGAGTTGAATGGCAGCCGTGAGATTTAAAACTATTTAATACACAACAATTTTCCCCATTTGTTCCAGAAATGATGGGTGGACCACCATTGTGTTCTGAAAGAAAGTTTTTCCTATCTGAAGAGAAAAGAAATAGATCAAAAACTACACAATAAATACCCACAAGCCCATAGTCTTGGTTCGCATTGAACTCTTTCATGTAAATGTGTTTTTTATTTTCCATTTTTCATTTTTGTACAGTCACATATATACTATGCATAACCGGGGCCATATAACATTAAACAATAAACACAGCCATTCCTCTTGTCAACAATACCCCCCAAAATAGAAACCCAATATACCTCTTCGATCCTCCACACACCCTTTCTTTGCCCCACTCCAACTTTCCATCTTCCCTCCATCATTCCCCTCTACCCTACTTCCCCTCCCCCTCTACCACTCCTCTCTCCCGGTACACTCCCTCCCTTCCTTCTCACCCTCCCTCCAATCCTCTCTCCCACCCTCTCTACCCCTCTTTCTTCTATCCCTCTACTCCTCCCTTCGGTGTATTTCTACTATATGTTAATATATTCAGCTTGTCCTATTTTTACAGTGAAATTAAAGAGCAACAGTATACATGTGCAATCGCGTTACCTTGAAATCTAACACATACTATATATCCCCTCCCCCTCCCCCCTAACACCCCACCTCCCTCCCCCCAACTTCTGAGAGCCCATACACGGTATAGATTTTTAACAAACAAAGCATTGAACTCTTTCATGGATTATGAGAATATCCATGGGTGATGCAAACTGCAAATCGAGTCTCAAAGAGGCATAGTGGTTGACGACCATGGGGTGTGTGTGTAGCCATTCGAATTGCCCCCAAATCAACTATGACATTAGAGTAGGGGTCCCCAACCTTGGCAACTTTAAGACTTGTGGACTTCAACTCTCAGAGTTCTGGGAGTTGAAGTCCACAAGTCTTAAAGTTGCCAAGGTTGGAGACCCCTGCATTAAAGAGTCCATGACAATTCGCTGTGGTCAACTTTCTGCAGGGCAAACTTGCCACGACCATCTCGTCACAGGACAACTCACTGCGGGAGAAGAATTATGCTAATATCAAAGATATGGTGGAATAAAACCATTAAAGAAAGGATGCAAAAGGATTCTGAGGATGGGCTCCAACATGAATCTGAAAGCTCGGAAGACTAAACCTCTGGTCCCCCAACTGGATACTGCAACGTTATAGGATATTGGACACATGCCATATTTTTCGGAGTACAAGACGCACCAAGATTTTTAAGAGGTTAATTTTTTTAAAAAGTTTTTGCCCTCCTGGGCTCCCAGAACCACTCTGCAGGCCTCCCAAACCCTCTGCACACTCTGTTTTTTTGGGAAAAAGGGGCAGGCAGAGAGTTTGAGAGGCCTGCAAAGTGCCCCTAGGGGCAGGGGAGGGCAAAAATGGGACATGTGGGGGGGGTTGGGATGCAAAAAAGGGCCCATTTTTGCAAAAATGGGGCATGCGGAGCATGTGGGAGGCCTGTAGAATGGTTCTGGGGGCTTGGAAGGGCAAAAACAGCCCCATTTTTGTGAAAAATGGGCCCATTTATTGCTCGTTTTTGCCCTCCCCAGCCTTCAGGATCACCTTGTAGGTCTCCCAAACCCTCTGCGGGTCCAAAATGGGATGCACGGGGCAGGGTTTCGAGAGGCCAAAAATGTTGTATTCAGTATATAAGATGCACCCAGATTTTCACCCTCTTTTTTGGGTGGAAAAGGCCCGAAAAATACTCCGAAATATAAATATTTGTTCTGCGAAAAACATCATACATTTGCCTTCATTCACAAGGGAGAAGTTTTGTCCATTCTTCACTCTTCCTCTTGACTTCAGCCCTGTTTCAGGTCTGAGTGTTCCTCTCCCACACCCTGTAAGTATTACATTTGTTTTAATCTTTGGCTCAACTGGCCTTCCTTCCTTTTTTGTGTGTGCCCACCTGACCCATGTGTGTTTCATTTCCCACTCATCCACTAGGCCTGTTTGGAACCATCGGCAGAGGCTGGCCACGACCCCCTTTTTCTGCACCACATCCTCCCCTGAAAAACACGACCATCGGATCGGAGAACAGAGTTGGCTTTGTTCCCCCCAGCAACCAAGATTTGGAAGTACCTTCAATCATTTCCACTCTATACCCACTCAAACACATTGATGTGATCAACGCTTTGCCTGTGTGGGTAGTTTTCCCCCTCCCTCTCGCTAGCAAATAGTTTGCTAACATTCCAAGCATGTACTTCCTTGAAAACACGGCTGAGACGGGGCCCTGGATATTCCATTGGAAAATCACCAAACAGCAAGAGCTTAACTTGGCATGCCTGGTGTTGACTCTTAATAAGTGACTTCCGAAAAGCTGAGCCATGGGGCTGATGGCTTCAATGACTTGTTTGAGAAATATTTTCTAGGTGCCTCATACCACTTTATTTCCTGTGGCATGTGTCACATAGCAAGTTGTTCCGAGCCAGCCTGCTTAAAAAGCACTAACATTTTAAACCCACCCACCCCACTTTCAAGATTGTGAGGTTTTAACGGGGAAAAAAAATGTGCTTATACAAGATGAGCTCATAGGCATTAGGGCTGATACAGGTTTAACTGCTCGGGTAAGAAGATCTCTGAGCTCTAAACCCTGCCTGGTGGGTGGGGTGAGTGGGTGGGTGGGTGGAAGGGAGGGAGGGAGGGAAACCTAGCCACTAAAAGTGACAAAAAGCCTCCAAAATAGACAAGTGTTGAAAACGTTTTTCCAAAAAGGCAGTGTCCCTTCTGCATCTCCCCCAGAATAATACAATCATACTGAGAGGGTTGATCCTTAGATATTCGCTTCTTTATTTTGTAACACAATTCCGTTTTCCCCACCCCTGTTCCAGGGTGGGTTCTGGCTTCTGTTACTGCCAGTTTGTTCAGGGATGTGCTTCATGCATGCCAGTGGTGGGATTCAGCCAGTTCGCACCTATTCGGGAGAACCTGTTAGTAACTTTCCAAGCAGTTCAGAGAACCGGTTGTTGGAAGAAATCTCATTTTGGTTTTTTTCCCCATTTTACAGGGCTAATCCTGTAAGGAAGGCAGGAAGGAAACATTCTGGTGTTGTTTCTAGCCTAATCTTTATTGCCCTGCTTACAGAAACTGCCTCTCCGGTTAACCCTTATTACATTGCAACAGCTAAGACGAAGCGCCCATCGACGTGAGTGATGTCAAGTTGCCACACCCATTCAGTCACATGACCACCGAGCCATGCCTACCCAGCTGGTCATTAGAGAACTGGTTGTTAAATTATTTGAATCCCACCACTCACGCATGCGCTTGATGCGCACTACACGCGCATACACAGAAATAAAAAAAATTGCTTCTGTGCATGCACAGAAGCAAAAATCAAGATGGCGGTGCTTATGGCGCCATGGATAGAAGCAGTTCGCGGGCATGACTAGCCGAGTCACTACCCAGTTCTTGTTAGAGAGCAATAGCCACTTTAAGGAATTTTCACCTAAGTGGCTCCTGATCTGATCCAATGCAGGGGTGGGCTGCTGGGGGTTTGCAGGGGTTTGGGAGAACATCTAGCTAGGATACTGTGCAGTTCGGAGAACCCCCATATCCCACTCCTGGCTAGCCCCATCCACCTGGCCCACTTCTCCCCTCCTAGGAGTCCCCACGCAGCCCATTTGGATTCAGGTAAGTAAATGCAGGACGTGCCCATAGGCTCAGAATGGGCAAAAACCAAGCCTACTGGAAGTTCAGTAAGGCCAGAAATGGGACCGTTTCCAGCCTGCAGAGGGCCTCTGGATCCTGGGGAAGCTGGTTTTGCCCTCCTGGCGGCTCGAGGAAAGCCTCTGGAGCATGGTGAGGGCAAAAACACCCCCCCACACACACTGTGGTGCAGGAGGCTGACTAGGCCACATCCACCATGGCCACGCCCACCCAGCAACTCCTTGCTAAAATTTTTGAAGCCCACCCCTGGATCCAATGGGATTATAAACTGGGCACGCAGACACATTCTAATGTTTAACGGATTTCTTTGGGGCCTTTTCCAGGGTTATTTAAAAAAACAGCGAGCTTGTTTGTTCTGAAGGGATGCACTTTGTGCTTGGAGAAAATGATTTTATTATTCAGCAAGCCAACATCTCACCAAAAGCGTTTTCCAACGTCGGCTTCAAATTCGGAGTGTTTGGATGTGTGGATTAAAATGATTAAGCTTTCGTTAAATTGGAATTGTGATTGTGTATGAAGTTCTCCAAACTCTCTGATTATTCCCTAAGAACAATCCAACTTTAGCAAATGGAGCTTGATCACCCAGCTGAGAGAGTTTATGAGGAGCCTGACTTCATAAATGAAAAGCATCATTTCTGCTCTGAATATTTTGTACTGGTTGCCTTCATAGCTGTGATTTCCCTCCCCACACATTTCATTGCTTTTATGAGCTAATAATGGATTAGGAGAGCTGTGCATCATTATTTATCAAAACGCAGAATCTATTTAAGGAATGCAATTTATTACCATTCAAACATAGCCAAATTGAGATGGGTCAATCTGTCTTTGGAGGTAGGCACGAGGGGAAGGCTATTGGCTGCTAGCAGATCTTTAGAAGTGAGAAGGAAGTTTGCAGTTGTTATTTTTTTATTCTTTACTCTGTAGATCACTAATGGTGAACCTTTTTCTTACGGCGTGCCAAAATTGCATGCAAGTGTGCTATCTCAAACTCTCCGCCCACCTGCGCATGCATTTACAAATCCCCTGCATGTGCAGCTCCTCCCCAGGCTCCGGAGACTTTCCTGAAGCCTGGGGAGGGCAAAAATGGCTTGGAAAGCTGCCATGTAAATATTTTCCAAACAAGTTGCAGTGCAAGGAAAGACTGGGCAGAGAGTCTCTGAGATCCAGGGACAGATCTTCACACTCCTGAAATGAATGAACGAACGAAGGAATTGTTTCCTGCAAAAACCCACTCCCCTTTTGCTCCTCTTTTATTTCCTAACGGAGGGGCCATTCACCGTCCACCTGTGGCTTTACTCCCAAGTTGACCCTGATTTCTGAGCTGTTCTTTTCTTCTGGCAGCTCTGTGCATGCGTATACCAGGAACAGGCTCCAGTTGTTCCTCTGCCTCACTGCTGTCTAGCTCCAAAGGCAGCTGAGAGCTGCCAGACAGCCTTGGCCCCATCTCTGCCCGATGCAGAGCCTCATCTGAGCCTTCCCCAAACTCCAGGACTGGCCCATGTTCCTCCCCAACCTCCTCACTGTCCGACTCTGCTTCCAGCTCCAATGATCACTGGCGGGCCACAGCAGTCACCTTAACACTGCTATATAAAGCATAGCCAAAATAATCTGTTTGCCTTTCCCACTTACTGCAATATGCATTAGATGAGCTGTCCTATTCAACATTGCAGAATCATGATTTCAGTCCTAGAGAGGAAAAAGTCCGACTTTGCCAAGGAACCCTCATTCTTCTCGGGAAGGCATTTCCTCCTACTCATTCATGAGTAATCATCAGTAGGAAAGGACATACCCCTCAAAATGACTGGCTAAGTGGCCCCTCATTGTGAATCACAGAAGCTTAGGCTGTCAGGAGAAAAATCAACAAAGGTGAAGAAATGATGCTAATATTAGCTCCATTCATGAAATGCATTCGAGCATGGCATTTACCCACCAACCAGGGATTGGGTAAATGCCTCCCATATGAAAAGTCATACTATGACATCAGTTGTTGAGGAATACGGTATGTTTCTCATCTGCAGGCATTCATGTGGCGTTCGTGAGATGTCAAATATCACCATGCAATTTAACAGAGGGAAGTAGCTTGAAGTATGAGTCTTATGCCACATGGTTGACAATCTGGGCTCCTGATTGTTTATCTCTTCAGCACAGATTCATCAACCCACAGCTTTCTGACACAGGCAATAAAATACAAAAAGAAACAGGAACTTTCAGGAATCAAAAGCCAATCATATCTCTAAAGGGATGTGGTGGCTCAGGGGCTAACATGCTGAGCTTGTCGATCAGAAAAGTCGGCAGTTTGGCAGCTCGAATCCCTAGCGCCGCATAATGGAGTGAGCTCCCATTACTTGTCCCAGCTTCTGCCAACCAGCAGTTCGAAAGTGGAGGAAGTAGAAAAAGAAAAAAAAACTGTTTGGAAAAATCCTTCCTTCCTTCCTTCCTTCCTTCCTTCCTTCCTTCCTTCCTTCCTTCCTTCCTTCCTTCCTTCCTTCCTTCCTTCCTTCCTCCTCTCTCCCTCCCTCCTCCCTTCCTTTCTTTTCCCTTTAAACTGTACTTGAAAGAGAGATGAATTAGAGATGAAAAGCAGAAAGCAACCAATCAAACATGTATTCCCAAATAAAAATCAAAGACAGTCACATTCATCTCTTTTAGCTGGTTGACTGCACTTTTTTCAGAATATTCTAGCAAAGTGACTTTTAGTTGAGACATCGTCATAGAATGGAATAGAATGGAATAGAATGGAATAGAATGGAATAGAATGGAATAGAATGGAATAGAATGGAATAGAATGGAATAGAATGGAATAGAATGGAATAGAATGGAATAGAATGGAATAGAATGGAATTCTTTATTGGCCAAGTATGATCGGAGCCGAGGTGGCGCAGTGGTTAGGGTGCAGTACTGCAGGCCACTTCAGCTGACTGCTATCTGCAGTTCGGCGGTTCAAACCTCACCGGCTCAAGGTTGACTCAGCCTTCCATCCTTCCGAGGTGGGTGAAATGAGGACCCAGACTGTGGGGGCGATATGCTGACTCTGTAAACCGCTTAGAGAGGGCTGAAAGCCCTATGAAGCGGTATATAAGTCTAACTGCTATTGCTATTGATTGGACCCACAAGGAATTTGTTTTTGGTACCTATGCTCTCACTGTACATTAAAAAAAATACATACATCAAGAATCATAAGAAAGAACACTTAGCGATTTTAATTTTGTGCCCTTCAAAAATCTTTGAATACATTTATACCTACAGGAATAATAAATATATTAAAAGTACCTCCATCGGTTCATTGTGTACCAAATAGTATGAAATACTCGTGGTACTATTTAAAGTCAATAGAGAGATTACTGAATGCCTATGCTGAAGCTTTGGGTAGCTGGCATATCTTAGTCAAGGTAGCTGTCCAAGCATAAACAAGGGCAATCCTCCTCCTCCTCCTCCTCCTCCTCCTCCTCCTCCTCCTCCTCATCATCATCATCATCATCATCATCATCATCTTATGCTTATGGAAGTGAGACGATCCTAGTCTGAATCATACGCCATTTTCAAACTGCCTGCCTGATGCCCAGCGAATTCTAAGAAATCTTTGACACCGAGTTACCGAAGGCTCTGCGAGCTTTCAGAATTTGACTGACCACAGGAAACAGCAGAGAGGTTTTCCAGCCTGACCATATCGGCTGTCTGACCACAGGAACTTCCTATTTGGGCTCAGTCTTTTCAGCTGACTTCAGGCTGTTGCCTCCAGATTACCAGGCTCGGTTTAAGGAGAGCCTGTTGCTCCTCTGCTGAGGAAGGAATTTCTTGCTCAAAGACAAGCCAGCCTTTCTTACAACACAGCAGCTCCTATTTGCCTTATTAAACCGTGGCTAATTTTCCAGAGGCGTATGGACAACTTTGGTCAGTGAATTTTGCCCCATTTTACGACTTTTCTTGCCACCGTTATTAAGTGAATGACTGAAGTTCTTAGGCTAGTAGCATGGCTGTCAAGTGAATCTGGCTTCCGCATTTTGCTTGTCAGAAGGTCGCAAAAGGGGAATCACAAGACCCCTGGACCCTGCAACCATCATAAATATGAATTGGTTGCCAACGTGACCCGACAAAAGGGCGAACGACAAAACAGCGCCTGACTAAACCACGTCGCTAAAACCGTGATATCATCAACGTGGCGACAACAGCGCGGCGACAACAGTGCAGAGACAGAAGGGCGCTTTACAACAGCGTGGCGACAGAAAGCCGATTTAACTTAAGGTAAGGGTTAGGTTTAGGGTTAGGTTTAGGGTTAGGTTTAGGGTTAGGTTTAGGGTTAGGTTTAGGGTTAGGTTTAGGGTTAGGTTTAGGGTTAGGTTTAGGGTTAGGTTTAGGGTTAGGTTTAGGGTTAGGTTTAGGGTTAGGTTTAGGGTTAGGTTTAGGGTTAGGGTTAGGGTTAGATTTAGGGTTAGGTTTAGGGTTAGGTTTAGGGTTAGGGTTAGGGTTAGGTTTAGGGTTAGAGTTAGAGTTAGCGTTACGTTTAGGGTTAGGTTTAGGTTTAGGGTTAGGTTTAGTTTTGCAGTGTGCTTCTCTCGCCGCGCTGTTGTCAGTGCGATTCAGTGCTCATTCGTCGGAGCGCTTTAGAACACATGGTTTTGTCACCACGGTTTAGTTGGGTGCGGTTTTGTCGTTTGCCCTTTTGTTGGTGAACCGGTTGCCAAGCATCTGAATTTTGATCACATCACCATGGAAAGGCTGCAGTCGTCATAAATGTGAACAACGGTCATAAGTCACTTTTTCCAGTGCCAGGGGAACTTCGAATGGTCACTGAATGAACTGTTGGAAGTCAAAGGCTGTCTATAATATCTGGCCATCTGGACCAAGCTTTGCAGAGAGTGCTGTAAAGCAATATGGGCCGCTGTATAAGTTTAACTATAATTTAACTAGGGACGCCGTGGCTCAGTGGCTAAGATGCTGAGCTTGTCAATCAGAAAGTTCGGCGGTTCAAGTCCCTAGTGCCGCGTAACAGAGGAAGCTCCCGTTACTTGTCCCAGCTTCTGCCAACCTAGCAGTTCAAAAGCACATAAGAATGCAAATAGTAAAATAGGGACCACTTTGGTGGGAAGGTAATAGCGTTCCGTGCACCTTTGGCGTGTAGTCATGGTGGCCACATAGGCACGGAGACATCTTCGTGGCTCTTCGGCTTTGAAACAGAGATGAGCACTGCTCCCTAGAGTCGGGAACAACGAGCAGATATATGCAAGGGGAACCTTTACCTTTACCTTATACGTTTAAGTGCTATTGCTATCTGGACATTCCACATGATTTCAGTCCTGTTATCCTCCTTGACCTTCTGTGGATTCTCCCATTTGGACTTGGGAGGGTACAGTCCAGAGACTGTGCAGATGTTTCTCTTCACAACATCAGCTGCTTGCTTGTGTCACTCAGTGTAAGCTGTTTCTGTCTGCGCTTGTTTGGCACTGGAACCAAACAAGACAGACACAGTCTTCAACGGGTAGTTAGAACTGCAGAATCGCTACCAGTCTTCCACTGAGGAAGAGTCACGGCAGCGGTTAGAAAGCAGTATTGCAGACTAATTCTGCTGACTCTCTATAGTTCGATTCTTACTGGCTCAGGGTTGACTTAGACTTCCATCCTTCCGAGGTTGGTAAAATGAGGACCCAAATTGTTGGGGGGCAAGATGCTGATTCTGCAAAGTGCTTAGGAAGGGCTGTAAAGTGGCCTATAAGTCTAAGTGCTATTGCTATCTGCACTTTCTTCCAAGGAAGTAATTAAATGAATGGATAATATTGCCTCTCTGGGTGTATATGTTGGCTCTCCCCACAGCTGTGTATGTTTGTGTGTACGTTGACATGGGAAACACAGGGTAAGTTGCACCTGGAGTAAGTGGGTATAGGAAGAAGCAGTTGGTAGCCTTTGAGCCACTGCCCAAATGCCTTTCCCGTAGGGAAGATTTTCTGGATTCCCCACACCTCCATTGCATCTGTCCTCAGTTGGCTCTAGGTCATTTAAAAAAAACAAAACCTTGGCATTCCCTTTGCTAGCTCTTTCTTCCCCTCCTGTAAAATTTCTATTCTTTTGGGTTTTAGGGAGTTATCCAGCTGATGGTTCAGACAGATGCACATAATTTCTCTTGAACATTCCATTGAGTTGGAACAAATAAAAAGGAACTGACATTGCAGCCCTGGGGGTGTTGGTTGAAAATGGATCTAAGCAAAGAAGCTTCAACCTTCCTTTCCCCACCCCCCTGTATTGAGAGTATTATTTGCATATAAATGCAGCGTGAATTTCCTTATGCAAACCATATTAGCTAACGATTAACCTGCAGCCAGCTTGCTTCTTGCCATTTATTTCAAGAAAGAAAGAAAAACAAATAACTGCTCAGTGTGTGAATAAAGTCACCTCTACATTGCCTTAATTTAATTATCAAAATATTACAGTATCATGTCGCCTCTTTTGAACCAGGAATGCTGCTGTTTCTAGAATACGAATACAGGTAATCGTTGATTTACAATCAATTGTAAGTGTCCAAAGTTACAATGTGTCATGGTCCCTCGGACCCAAGTTCCAAAGAGGAGGAGGAGGAGGAAGAGGAGGAGGAGGAGGAGGAGGAGATGGAGCTGGGGTTGATAGAGGAAGAAGGCTCAATCTCTCTGGCCCAGGAGGAATGACCGGAGGAGCAGGAAGAGGCAATCCCATCTCCCTTGGACCTCAAAAAGTCACCAGAGAGGAAGAGAGGAAGAACAGAATGACTGACTACAGGGGAGGAGATGGAAAGGGCAGGCAGTGGAGTAGAGGAGCATCGCAACTCTGGAGACGAGCAACTGCTTCCTCCGCCCCATCCCCGAGCATGGAGAATGGAGTGTTGGCATCAGTGCAGGGTGACCGACAACTCAAGAGTAGGGCAACCCGCCCCACTTGACAAGGCTCGCCTGGAGAATAGGATTTAAGGAGACGCCAGGAGAGAGGGGTTTTTGTTGGGAACATGTGTGGTACTTGCCAGCAACAGTTGTCACACTTGAAGAAGACTTACTGTGACCACTGTCTTATTTTGCTTTGCTTTGCTTGGCCTTGTTTGCTAAACCACACCTCACCGTGTGTGGGTTGCAGTGAATCCAGCTCGGCTCTGGTTTGTGCCATGGCCCTGGCGAACACTCTGTGTGACGATGACTCATATGACCAAGGGTCCTGAACTATTTGGTTCTCAGAACTATGCTGCTTTCTCTCTCTCTCTCTCTGACTTAGAGCAGGAGTCAGCAACCCACGGCTCTGGAGCCGCATGTGGCTCTTTCATCCCTCTGCTGCGGCTCCCTGTCACCCGTCAGCTCCACCATTGATAGGGCTTTCGGTTAGGACAGGTAGAGGAAAAAGGACCCCACGCTAGGAAGAGGCTCTATGGTGGGGGAACCGGACTTCCGGTTGGCTCAAGAATTGAATGGGGGCCCCCCTTCCGGTTAGGACTTTTGTGGCTTTTTGAGTGTTTAAAGTTGCCGACCCCTGTGTTAAGGCCTTGATCATGAACTTACAGTGAGCTGTGGGGATTTGGGGTAAGGTTGATTCAATAAAAGGGGATTCCATCCTTTGCCTCGCTGGTGCTGCTTACGTGCCTCCCTCCCCCGGGTCATAACACAACGGCACTGAAAAAAAGTGACTTACGACTGTTTTTCACACTTACGACCATGGAAGCATCCCCATGGTCTAATGATCAAAATTCGGGTGCACGAACACATAGTCCTCAACATACGATGAAAATGGGGCCCAAAATTTCTGATGCTAAGCAAAACGTTTCCACAAATTTTGCCCCCTTTTGCAACCTTTCTTGTCACAATTGTTAAGTGAATGGCTGCAGTGGTTACATTAGTAGCCTGGTTGTTAAGCAAATGTTTCCCATTAGCTTTGCTTTTCAGAAGGACCCCAAAAGGGGATCACATGAGCCCAGGGCATTGTAACCGTCATAAATATAAGTCAGCGATCAAGCATCCGAATTTTACCGTGGGGATGTTGCAATGGTCATAAGTTTGGAAAAACAGTCTAGAAATTTCTTGTTTGAATGCTGTTGCAACTTGGAAGGTCATTAAATGAACTGTTGTAAGTCGAGGACTACCTTTATTTACAATACAATACAATAGCAGAGTTGGGAGGGACCTTGGAGGTCTTCTAGTTCAACCCCCTGCCTAGGCAGGAAACCCTATACCGTTTCAGACAAATGGCTATCCAACATCTTCTTAAAGACTTCCAGTGTTGGGGAATTCACAACTTCTGGAGGCAAGTTGTTCCACTGATTAATTGTTCTAACTGTCAGGAAATTTCTCCTCAGTTCTAGGTTGCTTCTCTCCTTGATTAGTTTCCACCCTTTGCTTCTTGTTCTGCCCTCAGGTGCTTTGGAGAATAGTTTGACTCCCTCTTCTTTGTAGCAACCCCTGAGATATTGGAAGACTGCTATCATGTCTCCCCTAGTCCTTCTTTTCATTAAACTAGACATACCCAGTTCTTGCAACCGTTCCTCATATGTTTTAGCCTCATCTTTGTTGCTCTTCTCTGCACTCTTTCTTTCTATTTGTGATGGTTTCAGTGTCCCGGAATCATGTGGTCACCTTTTGTGACCAAAATCAACGGGGAAGCCAGATTCACTGAACAAACATGTTACTAACTTAACCACTGTGTGATTCACTTAACAACTTGGGTAAGAAAAGTTGTAAAATGGAGCAAAACTCACTTAACAACTGTCTTGCTTAACAATAATTTTGAGCTTAATTGTGGTCATAAGTCAAGGATTACATTTTTTAATGATCCAAGGGCTAACAGTAATAACTGATAACAGAAATAAGATACATGTGCCCTTAGAGCTGAAATTATCAATCTTTTAAGGGCTTTTAGATAAATCGAGCAATTACATACTGCCTAGGAGGTTCTTACTCAGCACTTATCAAATATTCATCTGCTTTTTGTAAGCATCATCATCTTAGTAGCATCTATAAAAAAATTCAAAAAAGAATAGCCAGTATTCCCATGTCATATAGGATGAAGGCCGGAAGATTTTGGCTTCTGTAAGGCTACTGTCATAGATCACATATGTAAGTAAGAGTCAAGTTAAGTTTCTTTTTTAGCCACCAATGTTAGTTAAATTCAGGCCAATTTAACTTGAAAGTTGATGGAAGTATGAAATACAGAATGGTGGCTAAGCAGTCTGTGCAATATCTAAATATGTGAAAACCCCTGGAATATAAACAGGGCATGCATTACCTATTTTTGAAAGATTTTTATTCTGTCTTTTAAAAGAGGTTTTATTCCACCTTAGAGATATAGATAGATAGATAGATAGATAGATAGATAGATAGATAGATAGATGGATGGATGGATGGATGGATGGATGGATGGATGGATGGATGGATGGATGGATGGATGGATGGATGGATGGATGGATGGATAGATGGATAGATGGATAGATGGATAGATGGATAGATGGATAGATGGATAGATGGATAGATGGATAGATGGATAGATGGATAGATGGATAGATGGATAGATGGATAGATGGATAGATGGATAGATGGATAGATTAACAGAGTTGGAAGGGACTTTGTAGATCATCTAGTCCAACCTCACGCCCAAGCAGGAGACACTACACCATCCCAGACAAATGGCAGTCCAATCTCGTTTGAAAGTCTCAAGTGATGAAGCTCCCACAACCCCACACAACTTCTGTTCCACTGATTAATTGTTCTAACTGTCAGGAAATTTCTCCTTAGTTCTAAGTTGCTTCTCTCCTTGATTATTTTCTACCCATTGCTTCTAGTTCCACCCTCAGGTATTTTGGAGAATAGTTTGACTCCCTCTTCTTTGTGGCAACCCCTGAGATATTGGAACACTGCTATCATGTCTCCCCTAGTCCTTCTTTCTATTAAACTAGACATACCCAGTTCCTGCAACCGTTCTTCATATGTTTTAGCCTCCAGTCCCCTAATCATCTTTGTTGCTCTTCTCTGCATTCTTCTTAGAGTCTCAACATTTTTTTTACATCATGGCAACCAAAACTGGATGCAGTATTCCAGGTGTGGCTTTACCAAGGCATTATAAAGTGGTATTAACATGTGATCTTGATTCTATCCCTGTACCCCAATTCTCAGGGTTAAATGTGGATGGATGTGAATTAATTTTCTCAAACTTGGCGCAATACCAAATGAGAAGGTTTGACAAGAAAAAAAATGAAAGCATCTTAACTGGATCAGATCACTGTATTCTATATTGTATTCCCTTTTCTTTTAAAAATGCAATCAGCGAGCAGAATTGTGTAACCTTCCTAATTCTGCCAAAGATTTCTCAGTCTCATATTTACAGATACACAATCCTAATGAGAAAGAATGATTTGTTTGATATGAGTGAATGGTACTGTATGTTTGGGTCTTAAGAAGAGAGCGAATTACTAGAAAGATAAGTTTCTGGTAATGATTAAAGGAAGAACTGATAGACATCAACATCCAAGCCATCTCACACAATTACTGTGAAGTTTCTGGAGACCTGAATTAACTCTGTTGTTTAATTCAGTGACACAAGAACTGGTTTCATTCAAGAAGTTCCAACAAGAGGGATTAATCACGTTAACCCAGAAATATTAGATAGACATAATAAATCAATTCTTTATTGTGCAATAGTGAGGATTGAAAAACTTCAGCCTTTTATATAAAAGTGAGGGAGGGAAAGGTGCTTTTAGACATAGAGGTAGAATAACAGGGTTGGAAGGGACCTTAGAGATCATCTAGTCCAATCCTATGCTCGACCAGGGGACCCTATACCAGTGATGCCTCACCTTTTTGTTGTTGCGTTGCGAAAACGTGCGTGCGCAGGCAACAGCGCAGGATTGTGTGCCCACACCCCTAATGCAATGCGTGCTCACCCCCCATGTTCCCCGCCCCCTGTGCATGCATGTGTGACCCCCTGTGACCCCCCCCCCAGCCCTGTTTTGGGCCTAGCAGGCCTCCCTGAAGCCTCCTGGGACCAAAAACAGGGCATGGGAGGAGCGCCGCCCCTGCCCTCCCCCCATGCATGTTCGCACATCTCCTGCATGCACTCCGCCCCCCCACACGTGTGTGGCAGAGATCCAAAAATGGCCGCTGGGAAACACGCGTGCAAGCGCAGTAGAGCTGACTTGGGAGGATGGCTCATGTGCCTGTAGAGAGGGTTCTATCATCTATGTGCCACCGGTAGCATGTGTGCCATAGGTTCACAATTATGGCCCTATACCATTCCGGGTAATGGGCTATCCAGTTCTCTTCTTAGTGATGGATCATTGACAACTTCTGAAGGCAACTTCTGTTCCACTGATTTTAATGGTACTCACTGTCAGAAAATCTCTCCTTAGTTCTAGGTTGCTTCTCTCCTTGATTAGTTTCCATCCATTTTTGGGGGCCTTCTGATGCTTTGGAGTCAGAATAAAAAAGAGCCGAGGTGGCACAGTGGTTAGGGTGCAGTACTGCAGGCCACTTCAGCTAACTGTTATCTGCAGTTCAGCGGTTCTAATCTCACCGGCTCAAGGTTGACTCAGCCTTCCATCCTTCCAAGGTGGGTGAAATGAGGAGCCAGACTGTGGAGATGATATGCTGACTCTGTAAACCGCTTAGAGAGGGCTGAAAGCCCTATGAAGCGGTATATAAGTCTAACTGCTATTGCTATTGCTATTGCTAATTTGGACACTTGGCAACTATCATGATCCCCTTTTGCAACCTTCTGATGACAAAGTCCATGAGGAAACTATATTCGCTCAACAACCATGTTACTAACTTAACCACGGCAGTGATCTGCTTAACACTTCAAGGTTCTAGTCGTTACTTTTAAAGCCCTACATGGTATCAGACTTGGGTACTTGAGAGACCGCCTCCTGCCAATTACCTCCCATAGACCTATTAGATCCCACAGATTAGGCCTCCTCCGAATTCCATCTGCCGGCCAGTGTCGGCTGGCAACTCCCGGGGGATGGCCTTCTCTGTGGCTGCTCCGGCCCTCTGGAACGATCTCCCCATTGAGATCCGGACCCTCACCACCCTTCCGGCTTTCCGCAAAGCTGAATCAATCAATCAATCAATCAATCAATCAATCAATCAATCATTCAACAACTCTGTGGCAGGAAAGATTCTAAAATGGGACAAAACACACTTAACAGCTCTCTTGCTTAGCAATGAAAATTTTGGGCTCAGTTGTGATTGGAAGTCAAGGGCTATCTATATGTGAGTAGGAGGAAATTTGGCAACGCAAACAGAAATAGCACAAATCACTTTGAAACAGAGGAAGTCCTATCATAACTTGGTTCTCTGCTGATAATCTTGACCAATGAAGCTATTTGGCTCAGGATTGAATCAAAATAGATTACTCCACCAAGGCAAAATAGCTGAAGATAAGCCTGCTGACTGATAGGAGGATCTTGAATCATTTCAGATAGATGTCTTCTACCCATAAATCAACACGCATCCATTCATTTTTTCCCCCATGCAAGCTACAATTAGAAATACAGCTGATTCTCCATACTGTCAGGCATGTGGTACTTTTTCTAAATGCACATCCTATTATATTCCAGCACTAGTAGACAATCCAGCTGTTGTCAAGTAGACAACAGATTGCAGTAGACCATGGGTGTCAAACTTGATTTCATTGAGGGCCATATCAGGGTTGTGCTTAACCTCAGGGTGGTGGGGGTGGTGTGATGTGGCTTCGTGGGCATGGCAGGGGAACGATACTGTGAAATCTCCATTTCCTCCCCACTCCAGGGGAAGGTTACTGCAAAATCCCCATTTCCTCCCGATCAGCTGGGACTCAGGAGGCAGAGAATAGATGGGGATGGGGCCTGACAGAGGTGGTATTTACCGGTTCTCTGAACTACTCAAAATTTCTGCTACCGGTTCTTCAGAACTGGTCAGAACCTGCTGAATACCACCTCTGATACTAATGTTGGGCAGCTTTTATTATGTCTATCTAATATTTCTGGGTTAACGTGATTAATCCCTCTTGCTGGAACTTCTTGAATGAAACCAGTTCTTGTGTCACTGAATTAAACAACAGAGTTAATTTAGTATCGCTCACAACTCATTACAGCCCCCCTCTGAAGATTTGCACAGCCCCATCTTTCAACCCTGGTTTTCCAGATGTGCTGAATACCACCTCTGCTTAAAGTGTACCATCCACAGCTGAGTCTGTCCAATAGACTGAAATGGGTATGTTCTGATGGATTTTCAGTGTTCATCCAGAACAAAGTTCTTCAATTGAATTTGCATCCATTGCATCTTAAATGTGGAGGAGACTATTTTTGGGGTAGGAGATGGGTTGGGAAGTAACTTTCTAGAATTCCGTCTGAACACCAGATCTGAGAATCACCTTTCATAATACAATTACACTAATATACACTACAAATTTGCTGCACCTGTGGTTCCTGAAAGAATGGTATAATACAAACATAATTATGGAATCCATAGCACTGGTTGAAAGCCATAAGCTTCCAGGCTAACTAAATCTGAAAAACACTGTAGAGAGATCTAGGAGTCTAGCATTTGTTGTTTATATCTTATAAGCTGTAACAGATGGAAAGATATGGAAATTTAAGAAACATTGTCCTGACCATTAAGTTGAAAAATGTCAGGCCCAACTTCTTAAATGTCAGGGATGAAAATTTACTGCAGCCTAGGAAAGAACACAGGATCCAGACTTGTTTCAGAGTGAAGGATCTGAAATTATTCGGCAAATATTTACATTTGGCTCTTCACAATTACCTTATATTTTATGGATTTCGGAGGAGCTGATTATAAGAAGAGCATTATGGCTTAATGCTCCAACACCAGACCAGCTACATATGCTGGCTTTGATTCAGAGGAAATCAGCGCCACTTTCCACAATTCAGAACCCCGAGAGGAAATTTTTATTTTGCTTATATTTATTTATGTTTCAGAGTTCTAGGCTGCACAGTTCTGAGAATTACTAAAAACAGGGTTTTGTTTTGTTCTTAGAAAAAAAAATGAAATTAAGTCCAGTACACAGAGGTCATCCAAGAGAGAGTAAATCATAGAGACAGAAACAGATAATTTCTCCTCCCTCTCCTCTCAATCTTTCAAGGTTGCCATGTTTTTAATGTTGAGTTAAAGGTTGAAAGGTGGGGCTGTGCAAATCTTCAGAGGGGGGGGGGCTGTAGTGAGTTGTGAGCGATATTATCCTGGAGCAAGGATCAAGGGCTATAATTTGAATGATCCTCTCTAGTTTGGAAAAGTTAAAATCATAGGAAAAACTAGCACACTGGGGAAAGAACTGAGCCAAGCTTTTCGTCTTTTTTTATGTTCAGGGACGCAGTGGCTCAGTGGCTAAGACGCTGCGTTTATCAATCAGAAGGTCAGCAGTTCAGTGGTTTGAATCCCTAGCACGACATAACAGAGTGAGCTCCCATTACTTGTCCCAGCTTTTGCCAACCTAACAGTTCGAAAGCACGTAAAAACTAGCACACATGTGCAGAGGAATCTTTATCTTTACCTAGTATTCTATTTATATAGTTTTATATTTTTAATATCCAAAAGGTCCAATAAAATACAATAGCTATTGCCTTTTGTATTTTTATAGCTTTTAGCATTTTGTGTATATGGTTTTATTTTTAATAATATTTTAAACTGCCCAGAGTAACTGGTGGTTAAGATGAATGGCCAATAAAACTGATAAAGAAAAAATAAAATAAAGACTGATTAAATTCACATAGTCAGACAATGGTAAACAACCATTGGGAGAGGAATGGAATGAAGTGTATGGGAAGAGCGCCGTGGCCATTGCAACCAGTTGTTGTTACTCCCTCTTGTAATCTCTTTACAAGGATTTCTGAACCTGCAAAAAAAAAATCTTGTGAGCTTCTCCAGGTGTGCAGCAGCCTAAGAAATTCAGGTGTTCTCCCTTCCCGAGAATGAAATCAAATACTCTATGGGGACAATTGAATGGGAATGTATCTAGCCCACCCTCTTTTTTATGGCACCCAGCAAAGCTATTTTTTTAAAAGTTCTATAGAGCATTAATCCTTTCACCAGCACTTTGAATGAGTGCTGTAAAAATCCTTTCACTGAGGAAGGGTATCAGCATTTTTTGTCTTTTGCACGTTGATTAAGGGGGAGGGAGAGGGAAATCCTTCACGGAGCATGGAGCAGCCGAAGGAAAAGACAAAGTGCTCTTTGTCTAAAGGGATATTGCACCTGTGCTAACTTTCCTGCTGACATCCTTAGTTGAAATTTGATTTCTCCCTCCCTCCCCCCTTCCTTCCCCTTTCGTTCTTTCATTATTTCTCATGCTGAGGAATGTCAGGCACGCAAGTCATCTTTCTTGTCACTTGACAAATTTCTTTCTTCAACGGGCGAAGGGGGGAATTCTCCCCCCCCCCACCCTCCAAGGACAGCCCTGCTCTGCGTATACTATCATCGGCCATTCCTCTCAGCCGTGCACCTGTGCTTCGTAACAATAACCCTGTCCTTGGCAGGAGCTTCATACCTGTCTGACAGATGTGGGAGATCAATTTCCTGCCCTTCATAAAGCTCAGCGTTAGGAGCCTGGTTCCTTGGATGAGGAAAAAGCAAAAATAAAAAAAAGGGAAGTTCAACAGGGAATCAAGAGCCCTGGGAATTTCCCTTCAGAAATTGTAATTGGAAGGGAAAGTGCCAGGAACACTTGTAGTATAGCTAAGAAGGAAACGCAACTTCCATTTTATGTAAGCTGAAGCTAACACATCTGAAGAATGGTTTCAACGTGACTAGTTTAGTGAAAAGAAGGACTTGAGGTGACATAATGGAAGCCTTCCAATATTTAAGGGGCTGCCACAAAGAAGAGGAGGTTAACCAATTCTTCCAAGCACCTGAAGCAGTGGTGGCTTCCTACCAGTTCGGACCGGTTCAACCGAACTGGTAGTGGTTTGGCGGCCTGAGGCACTGGATATGGCAGAAACCCAGGCCTGCCAAGCCCTCAAATCGGTTCTTCGGTCAATGCTGTAGGTGCCGCAATCTTGTTTTTACTTCTGCACACGCGCAGACTGTTTTTTATTGCACTGCGCATGTGTGTGCAGTGTGCATCAAGCATGCCCCATGCCCCTAGAAGCACACTGGCGGTAGTGCCTGCCAGAACCCACCCCTGGCCTGAAGGCACGATAAGAAGCAATTGAGGGAAATCAATCAAGGAGAGAAGCAACTTAGAACTAAGGAGACATTTTCTGGCAGTGGGAATGATTAAACAGTGGCTTGCCTTCAGAGGTTTGGGTGCTCCATCACTGGAGATTTTTAATAAGAGATTGCACAACCATTTGTCTCCTACCTGAGCAGGGGGTTGGACTAGAAGACCTCCCAGATCTCTCCCAATTCTGTTAATCTGATAATTTACTTCCAGAGGCACATAGCTACCTAGGATATGGTTTCCATCAGAGGATGGAGACCTGCTAGTGGCTAAAATATTCAAGGTCTTTCTTTTCTATTGAATCGAAGCATTCATCATACATCCTGAATGGCTAGAATTGATGTAAAATAAACTCATTCCTATTGCATTGAGAATGACAGAGTGAAGTGGAGATAGAAGAAGGCGAGTTAAAGGCAGAATGGTTAGAAGCTTGGAAAATAACAATAGCACCTAGCAATAGCACTTCGATTTATATACTGCTTCATGTTGCTTTACAGCCCTCTCTAAGCAGTTTACAGAGTCAGCATCTTTTCCCCAACAATTTGGGTCCTCATTTTATCCACTTTGGAAAGATGGAAGGCTGAGTCAACCTTGAGCCTGGTGAAATAAAGATTCTAGCCATAAACATGTGGCTTGTTGGGAGTAGGAAGGATGATTTACAATGTCAATCAGTTCTGCATTCAATTGAATTAAAGACATTAATATCAAGAGTATGAGTCAATTGGTTGGATTTATAAAACTTGGAAAAATAGTGGGTCAGGGAAAGATACAGACTGGCCAAAGTGAGAAACAGACTTCCTTCCCTTGGTGTGTTTGTGCATGTGTGTGTGTGTGGCAAAAGAATCCCCATCTGATCATGCTAAGAAAGATATGTTGCCAGGATATTTGTTCCATGAGGAGAAAAGACACTGTATTTCCATTCGTCCTTGCTCCAGTTGCCTTAGCAGCAGGCAACCAGAGCTAAAGATTACGAGGAAAGGATTTGATTGGAAAAATTATTTCCCTTTCACAGTTTGAAAAAGCATTCCAACTACAATCTTTATTTCAATCCTAAAACAGTCCAGAATAAGGACAAGTTTAAAGATTGCCGGGGGAGGGGGGCTATGATTTTGAAGCAGGGAAGCTCTCCCGGATAGGAAACACTTTGTTGTCATTATTAATGCTGCTGCTGTTTTTAGAAAGCATCAGACAAATGTTGAAGTCAAGCATGACTTCTTGTCACTTAATAAATTAAATCTTGGCATAATGCAGAGCACGATTGCCACTGCTGTGTTCCTAAACTTCCCAGATGGGCCTTCATTAAACCAGGGCCAAGCCTGGTTAGCGTTCTACCTCAGACATTCCCTTCCATTTCACTTAAAATGGCGCTGAGGTAAT
This sequence comes from Thamnophis sirtalis, assembly GCF_051295495.1. Lineage (NCBI taxonomy): Eukaryota > Metazoa > Chordata > Lepidosauria > Squamata > Natricidae > Thamnophis > Thamnophis sirtalis. The sequence goes on from NW_028261392.1 coordinate 14,684,734, forward strand.
TTTTGTTAGTCTGTGCTTCACAGCTTGTTGAAGCAAGGCGTCCGGCCGACGTCGGTAGAGTTAGCGTTGACGGATTGTTCACCGTGATGATCTCTATTTGTTTTCAGCATTCCCTATCTGGCAAAAGAGAAGATGTTCACAAGTTGATTTTGAGTTGTGTTGAAGGGATTAAGAATGGACAAACAACGTGAGAGTTCAGCGGGAATAAATTCTTTGTTTAGAACTGCAGTCTTTCTTTCTTTCTTTCTTTTTTTCATTCTTTCCTGAAGCTTTAGCCCTCAGAAGACCTGGGCTCAAAGCCACCCTTTCCTTTGCCAATCTGAGCAAAAATCATGATTTGGGTTTTGAAATTTTATTGAAACTCAAACAATGGAAAATACTTCTTTGCCACTTTGGCAAAGACCACAAAGATTCCTTAATGAAGCACTGCTGCTCTTAAATCCACACAATTTGTTTGCCAGCAAAGGATATATTATAAGGCAACTTGAGCCTTCATTCCCAAAAAGAAAGGAAAGAGAGAGAGAGAGAAAACACATTTCCATTCAAAAGGCGGAGAAAGCATCTTTATTGTAATCTAAATCTATTGTTCTGTGTTTTCTAAGCCATGACCTGCCCTGGAGGATCTGTCACTGTGCCAGCAATTGACTGGCAGAACATAAAACAAACATACTAAATTTGAGAGTTTGCCTGTAATGTTACTGTATCAAAATGGCAATTTCCGAAAGGATTTGAAATGGATCTTCCAGTTCCTCAAACATCAGGGAGGTCCATCCAGTTTTGCCAAGATGGTCTCCAGCTCAAGCTGGGCCTAATAGATGAACACAAAAGCATTCCTTTTATTTCGGTTTATTTTTAGGCCTAATCTCAAGCAGATTCGAAAGAATGTGCAGCATACTGGAGTTGTAGCTAGAACAATTGAATTAACTTTACCACAGTTCGAATAGTCTGTGGCGCATGACATAGCCACAAATTGAATTTTTCCTCTCGTGAAGGTAACTCTAGCGAAAGAAATGAAATTAAAATGACAACCGCAACCCATCACTACCTATTGTGGTCCAGCAGGAGCTGTTAGAGCTGCAAACATACTCTGATAGCGAGGGACCCTATGAGTCAGCTCTGGGAGATGTGGAGGACCCTGGACAAGGGTTCAGACTTCGAGCAGGGACCAGAGAGGCTGGTTGGACACCAGGAGGCACCTGAGGCATGGAATAGTGGTGAAAGCCAAAGGGTGTTGCCTGACGTCAGGCCCTGGAGCAGTGGGGAGGAGCTAAGGGAGTTGGTCCCGGATGCCAGGCACAGGCGGGCAGATAAGCTCTGACAGTAACTACGCAGATACAGAAGATAATTGGGGGCAGGTGATTGTAATTAGGCTCCTCCAGGGGTGGGTTTCTCGCCCCGTTCCAACCGGTTCGGTTGGAACGGGGCCGGCGGCGTCCTCGTGCACGCGCGCAGCGCACGCATGCATACTAGCATCTGTGCGATGCTCCAGCTGCTCCTGGAGGATCGCGCAGGTGCTGTATGCATCCTGCACATGTGTGGAAGCGCAGAACTCATCAAAACCAGGTAAGGAATGCGGGCAGGCGGGTGGGCCCTTCGCCGTTCCCGGAAGTTACTTACTTCCGGGTTTGCCGACCAACCGGTTCACGGGGACCTCCATGAACCGGTTGAAACCCACCCCTGGGCTCCTCCCAAGAGTGTATATAAGAAAAGACTTTGGGAGGAGGCTGTTTGCAGGACTCAACTATTATACTAAAGCTGGAGAAGCTCTGGTGTGTATTTCTTATCTGTGGAAGTCTGGGTTGCTGCCAAAGTCTTGTCGGTGTGTTAATTTACTGTGAATAAATTGTCTAGCAGTAATCTTGTGTTGGCATGACTCACCGTATGGAGAGGGTCATAACAACTACCATACCTTTTAGTATCAGTGAGGAACAAAAGTCAGCATAACATACATGCACACTTCAAACCCAAGAATACACTAAGGCAGAAGCTTGGCCATGCCAAAGATAAAACACCCAGACAAAAACTGAGCAACAGACAAAAACTGAGCAATGACACCTATCTTCCGCGAGTTGCACTGGTTGCCTATTGGTCTCTGGATACGCTTCAAGGTGCTAGTCATCACTTATAAAGCCCTACATGGTATTGGACCTGGGTACTTGAGAGACCACCTCCTGCTGATTACCTCCCAAAGACCCATTAGATCCCACAGACTAGGCCTCCTCCGAATTCCATCTGCCGGCCAATGCCGGCTGTCAACTACCTGGAGGAGGGCCTTCTTTGTGGCTGCTCCGGCCCTCTGGAACGATCTCCCCGTGGAGATCCGGACCCTCACCACCCTTCAGGCTTTCCGTAAAGCCGTTAAGACCTGGCTGTTCCAGCAGGCCTGGGGCTGTTGAGTTCCATCCCCACTCGAACCGGTGTGCTTGTTGAGACCTTTTAAATTGGTTTTGTATTGTTGTTGGTTTTTGTTGCCTTCCCTTTTGTATTGTCACCCCCTTCCCTTCAGTTTTGTTAGCCGCCCTGAGTCCCTCGGGAATAGGGCGGCATACAAGTTGAATAAAACCTCAAACCTCAAACCTCAATGTGGTATATGCAGTACAATGTAGCGAGCCGTGTGCAGATCTGTACACTGGGGAAACAAAACAGCCATTTCATAAGTGCATGGCACAACAAAGGAGAACAAGCACATCAGGACCAGATTCAGCATCCACCTGCATTTAAAAGACACAGGCCACTCTTTTGAAGACAACGAAGTCCACATTTTGGATGGAGAGGACCTCTTGTTTGAAAGAGGGGTCAAAGAGGCAAAGGACAGTATTGTTACTTCCATCTTCAAGAAAATAACCCGCATATTTGAAATGACTTTCAGCCCTCAAAAACGCATCATGTTTCCAAGATAACAACAGCTTTGGGACAATTTGTGATCTGATTGTGGCTCAGTATTGGCTTCGTTCTAAAAGATAACAAATTGAAAGTTTTCTTGCTGAGGTGGTAACAGGCAACTAGATGATGCTGTACTAGAACTTTCAGCCTAGCTAATCAACATGGCCAGTGGGCATAGATGCTGAGAGTTGTCCTTCCACAAGCTTTGAAAGGCCATATGTGTCATTCTCTTCTCCTAGCTGTAAGTGTAAATTTGCGTAAACAGTTGAAATTGAGGCTGTCCATCAAAATTGAGCACTTGGTCAGGGGTTTGAGTAGACACAAAGTCTACTTTTTTCCACTATGAACTTACACAACTTTATTCAAATCACAGGTATGGTGTGCACATTTGCATGCATTTTCATAAATTACCATGTTTCCAATTCTGCATTATTTTTTGCAAAGCTATTCAACTTATAGGTGCCCTATTTGGTGCATGCAACTGCAGCAGATTTAAAAGATTTTAAAACTTCCCTTTGATCACTTGCTTTTTTTAAAAAAAAAGTATTTTCTAGATCATAAGGAAAGCAACAAAACCAGGGGAAATTGTCTAATGATTCCTAAATACTTGTAGTTCTCCTGTTTAGAAGACATTTTTAAAGAGTTAAAAAGCCTTGCATCTTATAATCTATTTTTGCTCTATCGTGTTTCATCTTCTACTATAACATTGCAACATCATTTTTCTCCCGCATGCACATTTGAAATGCATTACAAGAATTGTGGGAATACTTGTGTTTTTCTTCGCCGTCAGATAAGAGGCCCTTGTTTCTTTCACCCATGGGGTGGGCTGGGGGGAGAGAAAACTCAATAGCAGCTGTTTTGGCAGCTGCAAAAGAGGGTAAACAACATACCATTTTAAAGTCTCCACATATTTATCATATTACAAGTACTCACAGACTAAATCAATAGAAGAAAAATCTTCAAGAAGACACTTGGATCCACTGGCAACGGAATTGGCGGTGGCACGTCGAAGCAGCAAATTCTCAAAAAGCAGCCAATCTTGTGTAACAAAATAGCACTCCAGATGCTCCTGGAAAAAAAAGCAGCAGAACACCATAACCAATTTGTATGTCATTTTATGAAGAGTAAAGGCTTAATTGGACAGTTGCTTATCTGGTGACTGGACAGTCACTTGTCTGAAATGCTATAGGGCAGGGGTGTCAAACACAAGTTCCAGGTGCTTAGATGTGGCCTAGCAAAGGACCGACCCATGGTGCTTCTGCCAGCGAAAATGGAGGTCAGGAGAGCCACAGGCTCGATTTTCAGCCCCTCTGCCAGTGAAAATGGAGCCGGGGTGTGTGTGGCCTTCTGGTGGCAGGAGGACATCGCAGCTGAAAATGGAGCTCTGGAGCCCATTTTCTCTGGCAGAGCACTTGGGCCACCAGAGACGCCCCCAATATGAGTGATCTCAAGCTGGCCATGCCCCTGACTATACCCACCCTGCCCCTGAGATCAAACACAACCCTGATGCGGCCTTCAATGAAATCGAGTTTGACACCCCTGGTATAGGGTCTCCTGCTTGAGCAGTGAGTTGGACCGGAAGACCTCCAAATCCCTTCCAATTCTATTCTGATCGATTGAATTGTCTTAAACAGACCTGTACAGTTTGTGACCTTCACACTTAAGGCAGCCCAACCCAATAATCGGTCAACTTCCCAACAATATTTGAGGACTCCAAAGCTGCTTTCACCACGAGTCAAGATGATGCTGTCAGCCTTAGTGAGCAACTAATTAAACTCCATTAAAGCAGGGGTATCCAACCTGTGAGCCACAGCCTACTAGAGCCGAGGTGGCGCAGTGGTTAGAGTGCAGCACTGCAGGCTACTTCAGCTGACTGCAGTTCTGCAGTTCGGCTGTTCAAATCTCACCGGCTCAAGGTTGACTCAGCCTTTCATCCTTCCGAGGTGGGTAAAATGAGGACCCGGATTGTTGTTGGGGGCAATATGCTGACTCTGTAGATCGCTTAGAGAGGGCTGAAAGCCCTATGAAGTGGTATATAAGTCTAACTGCTATTGCTATTTGAAATGGCAGGGTGGTTCGCGCAAGCTGGCATGCCTGTGTGTGCACAGCTCAACTTGTGGATATTCACCTGCATGCACATGCACGCCGGTCCTCTGCTTGTGCAAACTGAGTTGTGTGCACATGCCTGCACCAATCTGCCACTCATGAGGCCCAGTTCCCCTCTCCCCCCCCACCAGAGGTGGGCTCCTATCGGTTTGGACCGATTCAGCTGAATAGGTAGTAACTTGGCAGCCTGGGTTGCTGGAACCAGCAGCGGCCCAGGCCTGCCACACCCCTGAACCGGTTCTCCTATGGCGCCACTATCTTGATTTTTGGTTCTGTGAATGCGCATAACAATTTTCATTGCTGAAATGTATTTTTTCCCCTTTTTAACGTGTTGCACAAGCACAGACATTTTTAGATGCAGAGGCGCATTTGGTGTGCATACGAGCAAAGCATGCACACATTTTTTTGCATGCTGAACTGGCAGTATGGCCGGCAGCAACCCACCCCTGCGCACCACAGCTGGGCCGCCAAGCTGCAAAGGTGGGGGACCTCTGCATTAAAAGATAACACATTGGCAGTAGTTTTATTTAGTCAGCGCAGTAATGCTCTGATTCATATAAACTCAGAAATTCTGCATGTTTGCTCATTGGGGGGGGGAAGTGATAAGATTACACCTTTGCAGCGACAAAGACTAGAAATATTTTCCTTTCCTTTCCTTCTAAAGTAGAACTTTACCTTCTTAAAGCATTACATTTTATTTGTATGCCATATATTTTTTTCCCCTGTTTTCCTACTTGCTGACAAATCTGTTTCTCATTACTATCGGTTGCCAAAAAAATCTGGGACTCGTGACAGAATGCCACTGTGACCGATCGAAGGATTAGAATGACATATTGATGAAATAATCCTGATCTTTATACCCATTCATGTACCATATCAAGGCCCCATGTGCAATTTTGGCACAGGGCTAGTCAGCTTCCGAAGTCACGTGATTACCAATTCAGCGGCCCTTGGCTTTAATTGCATCCAGGAATTTGTCATTCAACTGTGTTGAATTAAATGTTATTTGGAAGAAGGTTCCATGAACCAGGGTAGTGCAATGGTTAGAGTGCAGTACTGCAAGCTACTTCTGCTGCCTGCCAGCTGCCTGTAATTGGGCAGTTCAAATCCCACCAGGCTCAAGGTATACTCATCCTTCCATCCTTCCGAGGTGGGTAAAATGAGGGCCCAAATTGTTGCGGGCAATAAGCTGACTCTGTAAACCACTTAGAGGGTGCTATAAAGCACTGTAAAGTAGTATATAAGTCTAAATGATATTGCTATTGAAAAGATAAAGACTTACCAGTGGGACTTCACATGTGCAAGATTTTGAAACTACACGATCCAGATGCATTAGGCACATGCATTTTTTTCACTTCCATGTATGTGCACTCCATATACATATTAACAGAAGAGAATAAAGAGTTATTGGCTATGCAATCTCTTCTTAAAAACCTCCAGTGGTGGAGCACCCACAACTTTTGAAGGCAAGCTGTTCCACTGGTTAATTGTTCTCACTGTCAAGAAATTTCTCCTTAGTTCTAGGTTGCTTTTCTCCTTGACTGCTTCCATCCATTGTTTCTTGTCCTGCCTTCAGGTGCTTTGGAGAATAGGCTGACCCTCTCTTCTTTGTGGCAGCCCCTCAAATATTGGAAGACTACTATCATGCCACCCCTAGTCTGTCTTTTCTCTAGACTAACCATATTCATGTTAGGTAAGCTCCCCGTTGAGAGACCGAGCACGTTCAGGGAAGCATTGTGAGAGTGTTGTTGGAGAACACACAAACCAGCATACAGAGACACTGCAGTTTAAGTAGGCTTTTACTTTTGTGAAAATAGAGGTATCAGAGTCCATCAAACAACCCAAGTCATACACGGATAAGACAATCAGTCATCAACGTCTTTCAGTTAAGGGATAATCCAAATAACATAGTCCAGTATCATATAATCAGTCTGGTACTCAAAGTTTGCTAACAGTTGCAAAACTTACAATAGCTCACGGCACTTTCTAACAGCCAGTTCCAAAACACTCAGATCAGATCAGCCCAGCATCTAACAAACAGAGAGCTAACAGTCATTCTGGCTCCCTCTTATGGACGATTGAGGAAAACACATTTTACAGTATGATTTAAAGAAACAGGTGTAGCATTGTTACATGATTTATATATTGGCAACCCAACCGTTAGATTATATACCTAACAAACTCCTACAACCATTCTTCATATGGTTTATCCTTCTTATCACCTTTTTTGTTCTTCTCTGGACTTTTTCCAGAATCTCAATATCTTTTTTATATTGTAGTGACCAAAACTGGATGCACAAATATTCTATTTGTGCAGTTTCTTTCTTTGTTTCTCTCTCACCCACCCCCTTCTCTTTGTCGTGGACTTCTGGTGGACAGATTATAAAACCCATTCCCCACTGAAGCTACCTCACAAATCAGTTGTGAACCTGCAGTGAAATATTCTATATACATCCTCCACAGCAATCCAGAAGAAAGATGTGATACAACTATGAAGTATTTTCTTCAAGTCTTTTCCTCCCTCTTTCTCATTTTTTAATGCACTAGGAAATGCCAGAAGTTTTCATGAGTTTGGGTTTCCTTTAAAAGTGAGATTTTTAATCTGACTCATTCAGCACATTCGCTGGCACACAAGGAGGTCTTTCCCAACCATCATGTCAACTCTGGTGACTGATCACAGCTTTAAGGAAACCAGAATCTATTTTCCCCTCATCCCTCTTATTATTCCATTCCCACTTCCTCCCTCCCACACCAGAATACTTAAAGGCTGGCTCTTGCATTGCCATTCCTTGGTGGCCACATCACACATTCTGCCATAATGTTTCTGCCAACACATTCTAAAATTACATCATTTATGTCTGAATGGAATACTAGTTGTACGCTGTGTGCCTGGTCAGACTGTTCATATTTTCCTGTGAGCTGGACTGTTTTCTTGGTCATCACACAACTCATGCCAAGCAAAAAAAAAAAAATTGCTCATCTTATAAACACAGTGTGTACATTTTTATTGGGCTGAGGGGTGGTGGCGGTGAGAAGAATTAGCACGCTGCCATTTCAGATTTTCCCACGAATAGGTTTCTTCAAATTGTTACTAAGTGAGTCATGATGGGATTTTGCTAAGAGTGACTCAGTTCCAACAGATTATGATACAATCCCTTGAAGTTTTATTGTGGCAATATTGTGTGTCCTGCTGTAAAACAAATCCCATCCTTGATCCCTCTCAGGAGGTGCCTCATTTTGCAGTCATCTTTTGAAATGTCCTCTTCCTTTATTACCTTTATTCTATTCATCTTTATTTTCTAATCCCCTGCTGGATTTCCCCCCCTTTTACTCTTTTTTCTACGTTCCATTTTAGGAAGCTGTCAAAAAATTGCACGAACCTCACTTCTGGGTCAATGTGGCCTGGTTTAAAGAAACCAGATATTTGTGCAATGATGAATGATTAAACAAATCTCTTTCTAGTTATAAAATTGTTGTTTTGGATGGTCTGTTCAATAACAAGGCATTTTTCTACTTGTTTCCTCAGATCCATTGCAAGGTATCAATATATTTGGCTAGATAAATGAAATATCCAGGTTAGAAACATTCTATAATCAGAAAAACATCGTGCTATCTTTCAAAACCCATGAATGAGTTTTGGCTGATGGGGAAGAAGATGTTTACAAGTTTTAGAACATAGTATTCGGATGATTAAGATGAGGGAAGAATGGAAAACAATAACATTCCTCAGCTCACAATACTTAGCTCAGTGGCAAGCAAATAGGTTTTTCTTGGTTATTTTGGAAAAAAAACACCAAATGAGGACACTTGATTACAGAGGTGGTATTCAGCAGGTTCTCACCAGTTCTGGGGAGCCTGTAGTGGACATTTTGGGTAGTTCAGAGAACCAGTAGATGCCACCTCTGACTGGCCCCACCCCCATCTATTCTCTGCCTCCTGAGTCCCAGCTGATAAAGAGCGAATGACGATGTCAGGCCTGCAATCATATTCTTTTTAGGATCTTTGGCCTGCCACATACTCTTTCTCTTTCTTTACTATGCTGCTTCATTAGTGGGGAATTGGGAGGGGGTAGGAGTAGAATGTGTTTGTTTTCAAAATGAAAAAAAAAACCTTTCTAGAAATCAAGGTCATTCTTTGTCTCTGCACCTCTGCATCTGACCGGAACTAGATGGGTGGAAATGCCAACGTGGCAGAGGAAGATTGGACCATGTGATGGACTTGTGGGTGTGGGGAGAAATTCATAAACTTTCAACTGGGTGGAAACCCAGGAAGCCTTCAGATTTGGATTTCCACAGATGTGCCAACATGTCTGTCTTATTAAATTGGAAATTTGATGAAAGTTATGTCTTGAACTCTGATTTAATTCTGGATGATAGTTGGAATGCTGACAGATGATTTTGCAGTAACTTTTCCCTGGAGTGGAGAGGAATGGGGATTTTACAGTATCCTTCCTCTGCCACGCCAATCAAGCCATGCCACGCCCACCAAGCCATGACCACAGAACCAGGTATAAAAAAAATGAATCCCACCACTGCTTGATTACCCATCAATGATCTAACTTACCCAGAAATAAAACAGTGAGGGAGGGATAGGAAGAGGGAGGGAGGGAGGCAGGGGAGAGAGAGAGAGAGAGAAAGAAGAAGAAGAAGAAGAAAAAGAAGAAGAGGAAGAAGAAGAAGAAGAAGAAGGAGGAGGAGGAGGAGGAGGAGGAGGAGGAGAAGGAGATGGAGAAGGAGAAGGAGAAGGAGAAGGAGAAGGAGAAGAAGAAGAAGAAGAGGGATAGGAAATAAGACATAGAGGAGAGGAGAGGTATGGTAGGAGATAAGACATAGCTGACTTAAATCATATTTCTCTAATTAGCCCAACACTACCAAATGAAATCTCCAGATCTTTCATATGGCATGCCATCTGCTATTATGAACAAAATATTACATAAATGGAATGTACATTATACCACTAGAGCTGCGTTTCTCAACCTTAGCAACTTTTATTTATTTCCCTATTTTTATTTTTTTTAATGCAAATAATACAAACATAGTACATATACATCAACCTTCACAACGTGAAGCTGTGTGAACTCCCAGAATTCCCCAGCCAGGGGATAAAGCTTGGTCTTTTATAAAGACGATCCTGATATTGCAGACTCAAGCTCTTCGGTTACAAACAAACAAAATGGAGGTACAAATTTCGCTCCTGTGATTGATGGAAGCAAACAGCCTTTGGGTCGGCTGGAGTTGGTAGTAATATGACAGTTTTGATCAGGCTCAGCTTCAATAACTACCCTCAAAGACACATCTGTTCTTTGGGGCAGCTTGTCATTCATTTGGTTTCTTCTATTTCAGCACAGATGATTCAGTACTACCTGCTGAGATGTGGGGCATTATGCTGTAGAATAGCAAAAAAATAATAATAATAATAGTGAATATGGAGTCCAAATGCAATTTAAGCATATCTGGCAAATAATTTTCATAGAGGTTTTTCTCAGTAAGGTTGCTACATGCTCAGAAATTGCATGAATTCTAATACTTGAACAAATTTGTAGCAGCTGTCGAACTGGGGTTTTGGTGAAAAGTATGCTCAACACTTCAGGAAATCAACTCAGAAATAATCAAGCTCCAATGTAAATAAAAATATTGTCTGTTCCATCTTCGAAAGGGCTTTTGTATATGTAAAATTACCATCTATTTGTACTTAAATTTTAATGAGATTATTAGGAGCAGGTGACTCACATGGTTGGAATGCTGGACAGGTGATTACCAAACCCACGTTTGAGACCCAAGAGCTGCCTGGGGCAAGGTTGAGCTCTTGTCCTTCACTCCACTGCTCAATCCAGTTCTATCTTTTCACTACGTTAACTATTTCACCATCAAAGCTAATTAAGTTAGCTTTAAGAGAAGTGTTGCTTCCTGAGCCAGTTAGGAGAAGTGTTGCTTCCTGAGCAAGTGACTGTAAATTGGGTTGAACATCAGTTCCCATGATCTCAGAATAATGTAACCAACAGCACTGCTAGCTGGAGGTTATAGAAATTCAACTCCTTTGAAGGATGATGAGCAAAGAATGATTGATATGTCTTCTTAGTCATGATAGATGGCTTACAACATCCTACATATTGCTGGGCTTAATCTCTCATTACTTTTAGCTAGCCTGAACAAGTGATTAGAATGTATAGTCCAACAATAATCTGAAGATCCTGAGGTTTTTCTCCTTAAGGTTTGGGATTTAGCTTAATGGCTAAGATGCTGAGCTTGTCAATCAGAAAGGTCGGCAGTGCAGTGGTTCAAATCCCTAGCACAGCGTAACGTAGTGAGCTCCCATTACTTGTCCCAGCTTCTGCCAACCTAGCCATTCGAAAGCACATAAAAATGCAAGTAGAAAAATAGGGACCACCTTTGGTGGGAAGGTAACAGTGTTCTGTGTGCCTTCTGCATTTAGTCATGCCAGCCACATGACCATGGAGACGTCTTTGACAGCACTGGCTTTTTGGCTTTGAAACAGAGATGAGCACCGCCCCCTAGAGTTGGGAACGATTAGCACATATGTATGAGGGGAACCTTTACCTTTACCTTTAACATGGGACATTACATTCTGTTGATAATTAGTTGTCTCTGGGCATCAGTGGCATCCAAGATTTTCATGACTTGTTTTTGCAGGCTGCTTTGTTTCTGAAGGACACACAAACACACACACACACACACACACACACACAGGGGAGCCTTTGTATTTAAAATTTGAGAAGTAAGGAATTAAAAGCTTTCCTAAAAATGGCCAATTATTATGGGAGGCATTCAAAGTCCAGTGCCACATGGTAAAAAGCTTCTTTTTGGAAGAATTTGTAAAGATTTGGATTAACAATGAACCTCAGAGACATAATGTTGACATGATCTTAGTAGGTGTTTTTTAAGCTTGAACCATTTTAAGATGCATGGATTTCAACTCGCAGAATTCCCCAGCCAGAATACATAGACTAAAACCAAAAATTGGAAGACTCTTTTAAACTTCCTGTGCCTGTCTCTGTCTTGCTACCAGCATTGTACTTGGAAGGTTCCCCACCCCCATTTTGTAAGACCAAATCCCTAGGGAATCTTACTTATCCACAAGATTTGTCTCAAAGAGCACTCAGTTATTCTCTGGAAAATGTGGAAAAGGCCTTTTCCCTAAACTAACCATCAACATCAGGGGTGAGTGTCAAAATTTTTAGCAATGGGTTCTTGGCCCAGTTGCTGGATGAGCGTGGCCATAATGGGCATGGCCTAGTCGGCCTCCTGCACCATGGCAGGGGAGGGGGTGTTTTTGCCCTCCCCAGGTTCCAGAGGCTTTCCTCGAGCCTCGGGGGCGGGGGAGAAAACGGCCTCCCCTGGGATCCAGAGGCCTTCTAGAGGCCAAAAATGGGCCCACTTCTGGACTTCTGGAACTCCTGGGAGGACCGTTAATCACCCTCCCCGAGCCACCGCATGGGCCCTGTACTTACCTGGCATCCCAAATGGGCCACCCAGGGACTCCTGGGAGGGGCGGGGCAGGCAGGGCCAACCAGGGGTGGAATTTGTGGGTTTGCCGAATTTGTGGGTTCTTAGCTAGAGGATTGTCCAAAACCGCTCACCCCAATCATTTTAGGAAAGAAAGAAGACACATTCGCAAGTCCCTCTGTCCTATTAAAAATCAAAAAGATTAGAAATTATTAATGGAAAACAATTTAACTGTACAACAACCATCTTTTTGGTCAGAACAGGCATGAAAACTTTAAAAAAATGTCTACCATTGGTAAATGGCCTTAGAATCTGCAATTCAATGTTTGGGGCCACTGAAGCAAATGTTATTTAACTGTGCACCTAAATTCGATTCCTGGGAACTAATGGAAAACTATGTGGTTTCCTTGACAATAATTAGTCATGGTCTATGGTTGTTTCCAGCCAAGAAATTTCTTTGACTTTTCAGTCTAGCTCTTCTCAGATCCAAGTATGAACCAGGTCTGGCTCTGGTTCACTTTTTTTTGAGATCATTCAAGTTCAGCAAGTCAAAGAAATATCCAGAAGGCAACAGCATGGCAAAAATTCCATATACTTGCCAAGAAATTTCATGGGAACACTTATGAAATCATCAAGAGTTGAACTGGATTCCAGAGAGATTTGACAAGACTTAGACTTTTCATTGCGAAATGACCCTGTGTAGTGGAGGCCAACTTCACAATAGTAAAACTACAGATCCAGTAGTGGCAGTTTTTATTTTTCTGGGCTCCAAGATCACCGCAGATGGGGACTGCAGCCAAGAAATTAAAAGACGCTTGCTCTTGGGGAGGAAAGCTATGGAAATCTAGACAGCACAATAAAAAGCAGAGACATCACCCTGTCAACAAAAGTGTGTATAGTCAAGGCTACGGTTTTCCCAGTTGCAATGTATGGCTGTGAAAGTTGGACCATAAGAAAGGCTGAGTGCCAAAGAATTGAGGCCTTTGAACTAGGGTGCTGGAGAAGACTCCTGAGAGTCCCTTGGACTGCTAGACGATCAAACCAGTCAGTCCTACAGGAGATCAACCCTGATTGCTCTTTAGAAGGCTAGATCCTGAAGATGAAACTCAAATACTTTGGCCATCTAATGAGAAGGAAGGACTCACTGGAGAAGAGCCTAATGCTGGGAAAGATTGAGGGCAAAAGAAGAAGGGGACGACAGAGAATGAGGTGGCTGGATGGAGCCACCAAAGCAGTCTGTGTGATCTTAAATGGACTCCAGAGGAGGGTAGAGGACAGGAAGGCCTGGAGGAATGTTGTCCATAGGTTAGACACAATTTCACAACTAACAACACAGATCCCAACATTGTTACTTATAGATTTATTCATGGAGGCAGACAAATGACTTCTATACAATATTGCATTTAGCAAATGATGGTCTGGGAGGAGAACTGAACTCAAGGGTATCTAAGGGTATCCAAGTAGATTTACTATAGGAGACCAAGATAGACAAAAAATTAAGTGATTCTCATCCTACCATTCAGCTACCATAGGATGTGATGATAACTACTAGCTTTCAAAAGAGATTAAATACAATCAAAGATAAGACTTTTGTTGGTCATATATTACTTTACTATTTGTAGTTGATCACATCAAAGATAGAATATCTCTGAATGCCAGTTGCTGTTGCTAGCTTCTTCTCATTTAGATAATTTTATCTAATCAGAACTTTTCTGATCTTTTTTAAAATGACAGCTATTAAACTATTAAATTTTTATTCCACTGCAATCTCACAATTCTAAGTGGATAGATGTTACAGTAAGAACAATAGGATTAAATAATTTCAGTTTAAATCACAAAAGCATATCATAAAGTTATTTAAGTATGACTATACAATATAAGAATGACACTTATTTTTTAATCATTTTCTAAAACTTGCCAGGAAGGAGGCCAGTTTAATTGTGTGTGTGTGTGTGTGTGTGTGTGTGTGTGTGTGTGTGTGTGAGAGAGAGAGAGAGAGAGAGAGAGAGAGAGAGAGAGAGAGAGAGAGAGAGAGAGAGAGAGAGAGAGAGAGAGAGAGAGAGAGAAGCTCCATAGAATTTGGAGTCTAAGATGAAGCACAGCCCTTTTTAACTTTAGCTCCTCTGTCATCCCAGAAATGTGTGACAACAGAAAGTCTGTCCCTGATCGAACAAGCTAAGCCCAATCTAGTTGGATGCCTTTATGTCAAATACTTTTATTGATGCTAAAGATGAGAAGGGTTGTTGTAGATAGCACAGCAATAGCAATAGGACTTAGTCTTACAAAGCACTTCATAGTGCTTCATAGAACCCTCTTTACAGAGTCAGCACATTGCCCCCAACAATCTGGATCCTCATTTTACCAACCTCAGAAGGATGGGAAGGCTGAGTCAACCTTGAGCAGGTGAGAATCAAACTGCTGGCAGTTGGCTAGCAGTCAGCAATAGCAATAGCAGTTAGACTTATATACCGCTTCATAGGGCTTTCAGCCCTCTCTAAGCGGTTTACAGAGTCAGCATATTGCCCCCAACAACAATCTGGGTCCTCATTTTACCTACCTCGGAAGGATGGAAGGCTGAGTCAACCCTGAGCCGGTGAGATTTGAACAGCCGAACTGCAGAACTGCAGTCAGCTGAAGTAGCCTGCAGTGCTGCATTTAACCACTGCGCCACCTCGGCTCTCTGCGCCACCTCGGCTCAGAATTAACCTGCATTCTAACCACTGCACCACCATAGCAATGATACAGAACTGTATTAATATGAATAGCAATAGCAATAGCAGTTAGACTTATATACCGCTTCATAGGGCTTTCAGCCCTCTCTAAGCGGTTTACAGAGTCAGCATATTGCCCCCACAGTCTGGGTCCTCATTTCACCCACCTCGGAAGGATGGAAGGCTGAGTCAACCTTGAGCCGGTGAGATTTGAACCGCCAAACTGCAGATAGCAGTCAGCTGAAGTGGCCTGCAGTACTGCACTCTAACCACTGCGCTACCTCGGCTCTGAAGACAAACATATTCTTTCACACTTTTTAAAAAAATTTAGGATCCAAAACATTACAAGGTGGGCAGGAAACCATCCTCTGCAGATGGGACAATCTATTTACCCTGCCCTGAAAGCCTAAAGAGAAAGCCTTCACCACTTTTCTGAAGAACATAATGATCCAGATGTGTTGATAAAGGACATGATCAAAGATCTGAATTTTGTGCATGATACTATGTTGGTGGCTCCAAACTAGAATGTAGCAAGTACTAAATAGATTGTATGATACGATGATGTGTGAAATAATATCTCTCCCACCCAACATTAATTCAAGATGTTGCACAGTATTTTCCTAAATTTCTTCATTTTTTACTTCTACCAACCATTGTGTAATTATTACCCTCCTATCAATTCCTCTTTCATATGTACCAACAGTAATACAGACACCACTTCATACTTTTCGGAATTAAACCTACACCTTCCACCATATGTATCATCCAACCCCATACCACTAGATCAGACCAGGGTTTTTCCAGCAATAGCAATAGTTAGACTTATATACCGCTTCATAGGGCTTTCAGCCCTCTCTAAGCGGTTTACAGAGTCAGCATATCGCCCCCAACAACAATCCGGGTCCTCATTTTACCCACCTCGGAAGGATGGAAGGCTGAGTCAACCTTGAGCCTAGTGGGATTTGAACAGCCGAACTGCAGAACTGCAGTCAGCTGAAGTAGCCTGCAGTGCTGCATTTAACCACTGCGCCACCTCGGTTCTAGCCTATCCTTCTCTTTTCTCTTAGTTTTACTTAAGCACTAATTCTGTATCTTTACCAATCACTCCTTTTCCAAATATCACTAGAATGTGATATTCCTTCCAAATGCTGTGCTTATCATCACCTTGGGCCCATTGTTGTCAAAGGTTTCACAAAAATATCTTTAGCAGAAAGAAATAATTCATTATCCTTAGTCATACCTATAATCTCTCACAATGCAACATTCCCTCCAAATAAAGAGAGTTCACTCCGTTTTTATAAATTTTGGTCATCACACCACAAGCCCAAATCCATTGTTGTTGTCATTATTTGAGAAGTCGTGTCCAACCCATCAGGACCCCATGGATAACGTTCCTCCAGGCCTTCCTGTCCTCTAACATCCTGTGGATTTAAGCTCACACCTACTAACTCCATCCAGCCACCTCATTCTCGGTTGTCCCGTTCTTCTTTTGCCCTCACTCTTTCCCAGCATTAGGCTCTTCTCCAGTCCTTCCTTCTCATTAGGTGGCCAAAGTACTTGAGTTTCACCTTCAGGATCTGGCAGTCAAGGTTGATCTCCTCTAGGACTGACTGCTTTGATCACCTTGCAGTCCACGGGACTCACAGAAGTCTCCTCCAGCACCATAGTTCAAAGGCCTCAATTCTTTGGCGCTCAGCCTTTCTTATGGTCCAACTTTCACAGCCATACAAATAATACAGAAGCCCAAATAAAGTCAAGCTTTACTTGCAAGTACCTTCATCATATTCTATGCAAGCTTGGATATCTCATACAGAAACTAACTTGCAAGCCATCATTTGGTTATCCATATTCTTCCCAGCTAGGAGATATTATGTAATATATTGATGAACTCCGGATACCCTTCGTACTAGCATCAAGATTCTAAGGCAGTGGTTCCCAAACTTGGCAACTTTAAGACTTGTGGACTTCAACTTCCAGAATTCTCCAGCTGGCTGGAGAATTCTGGGAGTTGTAGTCCACAAGTCTTAAAGTTGCCAAGTTTGGGAACCACTGTTCTAAGGAATAGGCACAATTTTCAGGGTCATAATAAAAGTTCATATTTACTGGAGGTCCTGCTTTGTTTTTTTTAACTCATCTAAGTATTTGCCAAACCAGACCTATTTTTTAATGGTCAATTAATCATCCAGGCCAGGGCTGTTAAACTTGTGGCCCGCGGGCCGGATGCGTCACACTTTGGCCAAACCCATGTGCCGTTTTAGCAAAAGGGAAAAAAAGTCGCGAGGCATCACGTGATGCCACCTTGATGATGTGAGTTTGACACCCCCTGATCTAGGCCATTTCTTTAACCTTACCAATAGGATGGGTCAGAATGCAGACACCTTCAAAGCCAAGACTTCCATCTGCCCTCGAAATCGAAAATCTTTTTTTAATTTTAATTTTCACGATCACCGTTCCCTGTAGCTGCCGAAGTATTTTCTTCCTGCAATTGCAACAGGATCTTTTGGAGATTTGCCGTGGCATATACCTAGACTCTGTAGTTGCATGCCTTTCAGAGGTGGGTTCCTACCAGTTCGCACCTATTCGGTAGAACCAGTTCGTCAAATCTACCGAACCGGTTGGAAGAGGTTCCACCAGTGGACCCGGAAAGCAGGCCACACCTACAGAAGAGGTTCCAAAATTTTTTGAAACCCACCACTGGTCCTTGGATATGATTATTCTACACTATCATGCTCATATTTATAAAACTCAGTGCCTCTGTGAAAGGTAAGGATGACTACTGCATTTGTGGTGCAATCAGAACATTGCGTGTGTTGAAGTTGTTTTAACGCAAACCAAAGATGCCTTTTTTAAAAAAAGTTTACATCATATTCTTATGCATGCCAGTGCTGTGTGTGAGGTAATTTAAGGTGGTTCTGACAAGTGTCGTCGGCATCTTCATATCCGATCACATGGGCGGCAAGCCACTCCCATCCGGTCACATGGGTGGCAAGCCACTCCCACAAAGGAGGCCACACCCACAGAGTAGGTTCGAACAATTTTTGAAACCCACCACTGATGCCTTTCCTTCTTTTTTTATTTTAGTTTCCAGTATGATCTGTTCAATTGCAGTTCTGCTCTATCTCCGGAAACCTCTCTCTGTATCTGTGGCAGCACATGTTTTCATTTAACTACATTTGTTCCCAATTATTTTTTTGTAATGGCTGCAGGGAAAGGAAGGGGCCTTGCTATCTCTAAAACAAGATGTGAATATCCTGATTCCCCCGCCCTTCTCTTCCTCCACCCACATTCAGGTTTTGATTCATTCATGTATAATTTTGAGGGCAACGACCATCTACAGCAACCTTTCTTAAAACTAAATCCCTATCCCATCAATCCTGGCAGGCAACACCGCTAGCTAGTTTGGCAAGGTTGGTTTGGCGTGATGGGATGTGTAATCAAGCTTGGTTGGAGAACAACATGTCCAGCAGTGGGTTTCACTTATTTTTACCACCAGTTCACTGCGCCCGCACATGCTCACTTTGCACACATGTGCACCTTCCACATATGTGCCCGGCCTAAAAAATGTGATGAAATAGGACCGCATAGAGCCGGGATGGGTGGGCATGATCTCCACTGCCAGTTCACCTGAACTAATCTGAACCAGCTGAATACCACCTCTGAACATGTTGCAAAAGAAGAGTCTATAGAAATAAAACTCTTGTAAAGTTGGTTTTATATCCTTCATGATGTCAGTATCATACTCAGGGATGAGATTCACAGAAGTTTACCACCCGTTTGCAGATGTGAGTCCGCATGTGCACATGCTTGCGTCATGCATGCATGCCTTGTGTGCCTGCACACAGCTTTCTGTGCCTTCTATGTGCACCTTCCATGCATGTGCACAGCTTTCCACACATGTGCTTTGCTCCTGCAGCGTCGAAAACGAGGCTACATAGGACGTCATGGAGCCAGGTGTGCAGGTCATCACTACCGGTTTGCCTGAACCAGTCCGAACCGGCTGAATACCAACTCTGATCATATGGAATTGTTTCATTCGTAGTACTGTAAGCTCAGATGCCAGAATCAGCTTTAGTAGAAAATCACATTCATGCCACTCACAACAGCTCTAAAATTAATTGCTACCCTTGGCCATCATCAACTATAAGGAAGGCTAAAAGTAAAAAAAAAAATGATGCTTTCAAATCGTGGTCTTGGAGAAGACACTTGTGAGTCCTTTGGACTGCAAGGAGATCAAACCAGTCAACCCTAAAGGAAATAAACTCTGATTGTTATCTGGAAGGACAGGTACTGAAGCTGACGTTCAAACACTTTGGTCCCCTAATGAGCACGCTGACTCATTGGAAAAGACCCTGATGTTGGGAAAGATTAAAGGCAAAGGGAGAAGGTGACAGCAGAGGATGAGATGGTTAGAGAGGATCATTGATGCAATAAACAAGAATTTGGGCAAACTGCATGAGACAGTGGGTGACCATGGGTATGTGGCACGCTATGGCCCATGGGGTTGCAAAGAATCAGTCATGACTTAGCAACTGAATGACAACTTGCACCATCAACTGATATTGGCCCATATTGTTCATAGTTACAAAATTAACGAGACCTTGAGTCTCGCTGTCAGAAATTTCCTTAAGTCTTTTTTTAAAATAGATTTTTATTTTTTTAAAACAAAACAACACATACAAAACAAAGCAAGAGAAGAGAAAAAAAACAACAACTTTCCTCCATTTCATCAAGCATGTCATTTGGTTTCAGATTTTTGTGCATCAATTCTTAAGTTTAGGATTAACATCACTGGTTTACATTAAACATAACTAGATATTTCTCTGTCATTGAGCATTATGTGTTAAAATTACCATTAATATTCTTTCATTTGTAACAATCCTTATTTCCTTGAATTCATAATTATCTATCAAATAACAATGAGTCTTTAAAGTATTATAATATCACCTATCTCTAAGGAGAAAAAGTGGAAATTAGAACAAAGAATTTCCATTAATTTATAATATGCATTCATATTTTCAATTGACCATAATGTCACCAATCCAGAGTTCCAAGAATAGTTTTTCATTATTAATTATTAATCCATATAGTGGTTATTTCAATTCATTCATTCATTCATTCATTCATTCATTCATTCATTCATTCATTCATTCATATATATATGTGTGTGTGTGTGTGTGTGTGTGTTTAATTTGTGTTGATAAATAAATAAAGGGAGACTAGTATAGATCTATTTCAAGCTATTTAGCTCTCATCAGCTAGCCATACCCTTACTGGGATTCGAACCTGTGCTGTATTGCATCTTAGGCAAATGTCTTAGCCATTAAGCCACAGGTCTCCTCCTTATCCTCCTTATATATATATTGTTCATTACATCATCATTAATCCATTTAATATACAAAGATCTTTCTAATATAAAATGGTCACTACATACAATTATACCAAAGTGTTCAAATCATCCCACTCTTATACATTGAGATCATTATGATCCTTTATATATCATGTGAATAGTATTCTATATCATAACAGGAAAAAAAAGAACTATTACTACATAGGTAAACAGTTTCATTCGCAGGTTTTTTTTTAATCTAACCATTGGTAAAACAAGTCCCATAGTTTATAGTATTGATTGTCCTCTCGTTCTCTAATTTCAAATGTAAGCTTACTCATTTCGGCACATTCCATTATTTTCCGAATAGTTTCCTCCTGTGATGGTACTTTCTCATTTTTCCAATTTTTGGCAAATACAATTCTAGCAGCTGTTAAAACATTCACAATCAGGTATTTCAAATCCTTATTGTATGTTTCTGATATTATTCCCAATAAAAAGAGTTCCGGTTTTAAGTCTATGTGTTTATGTATCATTTTCTCCAACCACATGTGGATTTTAGTCCAATATTTTTTAGCTTCAGTACTTAACCAAAAGTCAAAGAATGTTGTAGGTGAAGGCAAGAGAGAGACCTTGCATATCTTCATTTCTTTGAAGGAAAATTACAAAAAAAGGTGATAATTTTCATGATTCCCCAAATCTGCCAAATAGCAATAGCACTTAGACTCATATACCATTTTACAGTGATTTACAACCCTTTCTAAGTGATTTACAGAGTCAGCATATTTTCCCCAACAATCTCGGTCCTCATTTTACCCACCTCGGAAGGATGGAAGGCTGAGTCAACTTTGAGCCTGGGGAGATTCGAACTGCCAAACTGCTGGCAGCTGGTGATCAGCAGAAGTAGCCTGCAGTACTGCAAATCTTAAGAGATGGACATGCTTGTATATACAACATAGTGAACAAAAGTCATTCCTCCTTCAATAAATGTAATATTATACCGAATGTGGCATTTTGAAGCTAATTTAAAATTCATTTAAATTTTAAATTCATTTAGCATTCTAGAGAACTGCAGATTTGAAGTAGAGGGTTTCTTAACTTGAAGTACTTTCCTGAGTTTCAGATATAAAGAAACTGTAGATCGGAATTGTCTTCCTGTATAATTTCACTGGAGATATGTTTGCTATGAAAAGAGAAAGAATGAAGGATCTCAAAGGGAAAAAAATTACTAACAGGAAACACAGTAAAAACCTATTATTTATAGATCTCATTCCATAATTTCCACTTCCAGTGGAATCTTCCAACGTCTCATATTTTTCTCTTCAATTTAGATTTCTTTTCTTTTCATATTTTGCCAGCTGCTCAGAGGAACCTTTAGACAGAATGAAATAGAATGAATACAATTCCAGGTGAGATTCATTCACTGATAATTTTTACACAGATGCTGATGAGGCGAGAGAGAGAGAAAAAAAGATAAATAAATGGATGAATAAATAGCCTGCATTTTCAAACTCATTTTTTCCCTCTTTCTCTTAGGCTGTGGAATGGGCAGGAAGACTTGCAAGAAAAGGAAGACAGGGAATAGATCCTTAAAGATTTACTTGTCTGACCATTCAGAATCATAAGGTTTGGGAAACAGAAAGGCTGGTCATTAGGAAACATTTTGAGTCTGAAATAGTAGCTTTCTCATAGGTTATCATTGGGTTAGATGCTCTACACCTCAGATGGTCCTTAATATTTCTAGTCAGGGTTGGAATTTGGAAAAGTTTAGATAGATAGATAGATAGATAGATAGATAGATAGATAGATAGATAGATAGGTAGGTAGGTAGGTAGGTAGGTAGGTAGGTAGGTAGGTAGATAGGTAGATAGGTAGATAGGTAGATAGGTAGATAGGTAGATAGGTAGATAGGTAGATAGGTAGATAGGTAGATAGGTAGATAGGTAGATAGGTAGATAGGTAGATAGGTAGATAGGTAGATAGGTAGGGAGAGAGAGAGACAGACAGACAGACAGGCGGGTGGGTAAGCAGATGGGTAGGTGGGTAGGTGGGTAGGTGGGTAGGTGGGTAGGTGGGTAGGTGGGTAGGTGGGTAGGTGGGTAGGTAAGTAAGTAAGTAGGTAGATAGGTAGATAGATAAATAGGCAGGCAGAAAGGCAGGCAGATAATCTTTTATATAGGTAGTCATCAACGTATGACCACAATTGAGCCCAGCATTTATGTCACTAAGGGAGAAATTTCTTAAGTGAGTCTTGCCCCATTTTACAACTTTCTTTGCCACATTTGTTAAGTGAATCACTGCAGTTGTAAAATTAGTAACCTGGTTGTTAAATGAATCTTGCTTTCCCATAGACTTTGCTAGTCAGAAGATCGCAAAAGCTGATCATATGACCCCCCCCCGGGATGCTGTGACTGTTATAAATGTTAAGTCAGTAGTCAAGCATCCGAATGTAAGTCACGTGACTATGTGGATGCTTCAATGGTCATAAGTGTGAAAAATGGTCATCAGTCACTTTTTTTCAGTGCTCTTGTAAGTTTGAAAAGTCACTAAGCGAGTACTACCTGCATATGTGAGCCAGTTTCGTCCAGCGGTTAAGGCACCAGACTGAAAACAGGAGACTGTGAGTTCAAGTCCTACCTTAGCCATGAAAGCCAATTGGGTGTTCTTGGGCTTTTTAGCAGTGGTGGGTTGCTAACCAATTTACAACCGGTTTGCTCATGCTTGTGCGTGCGCTCATGCGGGTGTGACACTTCTGCGCATACGCAGAAGGTCAGGGCGGGTAGGCGGAGCCTCCCACCACCACTACTACCCACCTCTGGATTTTACCCAACTCCACCTCCTAGCGGGGAAAAAAGAGGAGGACGAAGGTGTCCTGGTTACCTTCACAGTCTTGAACATTATTTATTTTGTAAATCAAACATGATCTATCATTGTAAAAATAATAAAGGTGGGTAATGTAAAACAAGCTAAACCCACCCAGCATCTGACAAAAGGAGGTTCCTCTTGTATTTTAAAAAGAAAAACATAAGAACCTTATTTTGGTTTCTCTTCCGTAGCCACACATTATATAGACACTTGAAGAAAATGCCTTTAAAACTGGCAACACATACCCTATGCCTAAACAACCCTAATTTTTTCTATCTGCTTACACAACTGAGCAGGAGATGGCTTTTAAAAGCATTAAATGAACACAGGTGGAACCATAAAACTAAGTGTCTCCACATGCAACATCTGCTCTGTGCCCCTGTTATCTTTATAGGGAGAAGTTTTTTTTTATTAAAGCCTCTGTTTCTTTTAACCCCATTGCTTGCAGCTTCTTTCCATCAACGACAGCCACAAATCTTTATTAGATCACAATGGAGCACTGTGATGTCCCTCAAATGCAGAAAATGTTTTTGGCATGGCAACGATGCAGCTGCAACAGGATGCAGAGACCAAAGGAGGTGAGATATTATTATTTTTATTATATACTTTATTCATTAAACATGAAACTCAGCCAACTGAACATTCAAAATTGCATTACAAATACCAGTGACTGGTGCTAATGGTTGGTACGGTTTGCTGCCAGCGTCCTAGGTATCAACCAAGTACCTTCTTAAAATATAAGATGTTCCGAGTAGCGCAGTTTTTTGCAGCTCCGCTGGTGTTATTTCAGGAAGCTGAAATTTCTTGATGTATCTTGTAAAGTTCTTGGACATGGTGCCAAGTGCCCTGATGACAATGGGTGTCACTGTTACATGCTTCATCCATAGCCATGTAGTTTCGATGACCAGGTCGCGATAGTTCATGAATTTTTCTAGTTCTTTTTCTTCGACTCTGGCATCTCCAGGAACAGCGATACCTCTAAACCATGATATCTGGCATGTTGTGCTCCAAATGATGATCCGTTTGTGTCCCACGAGATTTTCACCTTCTCATTTTTGGTAACTTTTTCCACTTTATGATCTTATGACTTTTTGGGTTATTATTGTTGTTGTTGTTATTTTGATGGATCATTGTAAGCACTTTGCTGAGTATTTTTTTTTTTACAGTTTATCTATTATTTCATTTGGTACACTGGCAACAATGCACCCCCCCCTCCCCAAGTTACCATTTGCAATAAGGAATACATTTTAAATCGAGAGGGGAACAGCAATTAAAATCAACAGTTAAATGGCACTGCAGGGGAATGTTTAACAACTGATAAAGAGAGGAGCTGTGTTTTCCAAAGAACATGACCAGCAATGGAAATCGTATAGCTCTGAGTGATGCCGGACAACTATGAGCATGTCTTCTCAGAGGGTTTCAATAAACATGGAGGTTGTTATAAGTAGGAGTGTCACGCCTCAGCATATAACTTTTATATACTGTTGTTGCTCTCTAGTCCCATCTAGTGGCCGGAGGGACAAATATGCCCCAACATATGATTTTATATACTGTTGACAGTACTGTTTGTGTACTATCTATAATTGTAAAATAAAACTGAAACTATCTGCAAAGCTGAGCCATTCAAGAAAACAAATACTTGTCTTTAGCAATAGCAATAGCAGTTAGACTTATATACCGCTTCATAGGGCTATCAGCCCTCTCTAAGCGGTTTACAGAGTCAGCATATCGCCCCCACAGTCTGGGTCCTCATTTCACCCACCTCGGAAGGATGGAAGGCTGAGTCAACCTTGAGCCGGTGAGATTAGAACCGCTGAACTGCAGATAACAGTCAGCTGAAGTGGCCTGCAGTACTGCACCCTAACCACTGCGCCACCTTGGTCTTTGTAATGATGATATACCATATAAAAAAAAATGTAAGAATAATTCCTCCCAAACTTAAGGCAATTATACAATCATAAGAGAGGAAGCATAAGAAGTCATCTTTTAAAGCATGATCTTATTGTTAATTTCAAGGAGGTGCTTTCAATCAATTTTATTTTGTCAATTTCCCAAGGAATGCTCCTCAGTATGATGCGATGTTTCGGTAGACACCGTAATTTAAAGTAAAGTACCTACTTTGCATGAAGAAAGCCTCAGTGTTAGCTCTCAACATCTTCAGAACCTGATAATTGGTGCCAGGAGGATGGAGGGTGGAGATATTTTTACCTCATTGAGAAGTGAACAATTCAATGGTGATATCCCTAGCACCACGATGGCAAACCTATGGCATGCATGCTACAGGTGGCACACAGAGCCCTCTCTGCGGGAATGAGAGCCGTTGCCCCAGCTCAGCTCCACCGCACATGTGCGTATGCTTTCTACTGGCCAGCTAGTTTTTGGGTCTCTGCCACTCATGTGCGGGGGACAGGGCACATGAGGGAGATGCGTGTGCATGCACGGGGGCAGGATGCATGCACAGGAGTTGTGCACGCATGCGCAGGGTGGGAAGAGAGTGGGGGGGGGTCACACATATGTGCGGGGGACAGGGTGCATGTGGAGGGGTCACATGTGCATGCGTGGGGATGTGGTGCATGCATTGCATTATGAGTGCACCTGCGCCCATCTGCTGTTGCATGCGCATGCATGCTTTTGGCATGTGACGACAAAAAGGTTAGCCATCACTCCCCTAGCAATTCTTTATGGAAACAATTTCCTATTTGTTTTGTCCTATTTTGTTACACACACACACACACACACACACACACACACACACACACACACATCACACTCTAACTGGTTAACTCTTTTGACACCCTGAACTATTACACAACAATTGTAATTGGGAAGGCTGAAACCTAAAACATACATATGAAGCAGTGGTGGGTTCCGGATCCCGTTCCAACCGGTATGGTTGGAATGGGCTTGGCATCGCCCACATGGGGGCGCACGCATGTGTTGTAGGTGCAAACGATTCTTCCACAAGCCTCCGCGACGCTCCACCTTCTCCAGCTTCTCGGTGGAGCGTCGCGCAGGGGCTGTATGCGCCATGCGCGTGTACGGAAGCGCTGAAAGTTTAAAACACGGTAATGAGCCCGGGTGGGTGGGTGGTGGGCCCTCCGGAGCACTGTACCAGAATGGTATCCAGTGCTCTGGGCAGGCTCCAGTACCCCCATACCGGGGCATACCACCTGCAACCCACCACTGATATGAAGAAAAGAAATATAGGAATTAGGTTATATCTAGTCTAGAGAAAAGAAGAACTAGATGGCATGGGTTCCGATATCTCAGGGACTACCACAAAGAAGAAGAGGTCAACTTGCTTTCCAAAGCACCAGAAGGCAAGACCTAGAATTAAGGAGAAATAAACCTGTAGAAGAGTTTGCCTTCAGACGTTGTGGGTTCTCCAACATTTTTGGTTTTTAAGAAGGGACTGGACAACCATTGTCTAACATGGTTTCGGGCAGTGCTTGACAGTGGGTTGGATTAGAAAACCTCCAAGGATCCCTTTCCAACTCTGTTATTCCATGTTCTGTAACAATAGATTATGGTAATGAGAGTACATTGTGGTTTTTTTTTCTCTAGTTATAAACTGTTCATTTATTGAAACAACATAAACGCTGATGTACAATGTCCTATGCATGAATGATTTTATTTAAAGAACTAAACTGTTTTAAAAAGGTTTACGTTTTTGTTTTTCTCTTTTTCTTTCTTTTTCTTTCTTTCTAATTTTTTTCTTATATATTAAAGTTTAAATAAAACAGAGAAGCTAGCCATATACAGCTTTTAGTATTTAACTGACTTGAGTTATGTGAACAAAGATCCCATGTCATTATTATAGTGTCTATATGCTATTATTCTACTTTGAAAATAAAGTTGCAGAATACAGAGGGACAATCAAAAGATCCCTTAAGCACACTGAAGAGGTTTCCCCCCCCCCACTCAATTTAAAGGGTTATCTACAGTGGTGGGATTCAGCCAGTTCGGGCTAGCTTGGGCAAACCAGTTGTTAAATTGCTGACCCGCCCCTTCCAGGAACCCCTACATGCCCCATTTTGGCTCCCAGCTAAGTGCACGGAAGCCTACTAGGCCCAAAACAGGACATAAGGGGTGTGTGTGTGTGCAGTGCAGCCTCTTTGCAGCCCGTTTTTGCTCCCAGGAGGCTGAAGGGAGGTCTACTAGGTGCAAAATAGGATGCCGGGGAGCAGAGTCCCCCCCCCTGTGGCCCATTTTTCCTCCCAGGTGAGTGTAGGAGGCCGAGTGCTGCCTGTCACACCCACCCACCCAGTCATTAGGGCAGAGAATCCTAATGAGAACCATAAACAGAGGGATAGAATCAAGATCACATGAAGTGTTCACACCACTTTATAATGCCTTGGTAAGGCCACACTTGGAAGACTGCATTCAGTTTTGCTCGCCACGATGTAGAAAAGATGTGGAGACTCCAGAAAGAGTGCAGAGGAGAGCAGCCAAGAGGATTAGGGGACTGGAGACTGAAACATATGAAGAACGGTTGCAAGAACTGGCTATGTCTAGTTTAATGAAAAGAAGGACTAGGGGAGACATGATAGCAGTGTGCCAATATCTCAGGGGTTGCCACAAAGAAGAGGGAGTCAAACTATTCTCCAAAGCATCTGAGGGCAGAACAAGAAGCAATGGATGGAATCTAATTAAGGAGAAAAGCAACTTAGAACTAAGGAGAAATTTCCTGACAGCTAGAACAATTAATCAGTGGAACAGCTTGCCTCCAGAAGTTGTGAATGCCCCAACACTGGAAGTTTTAAAGAAGATGTTGGATAGCCATTTGTCTGAAACGGTACAGGGTTTCCTGCCTAGGCAGGGGGTTGGATTAGAAGACCTCCAAGGTCCCTTCCAACTCTGCTATTGTATTGTATTGTAACCGGTTGTTAAATTATTTGAATCGGCTTATCTAGCAGTCCTTTAGGTGGTAGGATTCCCCTTGATAATAGTGACATATGGTACTGTCCTAAATAATCATGTCCCCTCTGAGAAGTGGGATTCATGGATTTCTACAGCTTTATTTTCCTCCCATACTCCCTCCTCCTCAGCGCCACCAACAGAAACTATCAATCACTCTCCTTGATGTGGGTTGGGTTTAAAGACATGGCGAATTTTTCCAGCAGGTTCAACTCAACACAAACTTTGACTTTTGATCCAGAAAGACCATTTGGCAAAGTTTGCTCTGGTTTTGCGCAAGTGTTTTGTGTAGGGGCGTTGCGAGGGCGTCTATTTATCAGTTGGGAAACTGAGACACAAAGGAGAATAGAAAAGCTCTCATTCTCAAGCTCAAAGTTATCCACTCAAAGTATTCGATCCGTGATGGCGAACCTATGACATACACGCCACCTGTAGAAAGGCGGAGGAGGCCTTTCTGTGGTTATGCGAGCCATCAGCCAGATCAGCTCCACCGCGCATGCACACACTCCTCCCACCAGCCATGTGACTTTCTGCTGCAGATGTGGAAGATGTGCATACATATGCAGGGGCATTGGGGGGGTCACACACACATGCATGGGGGGAGTTGGGGTGGGTGCACTAAATTCCCTGTTTTTGGTTTCAGGAGGATTCAGGGAGGCCTGTTAGGCCCAAAACAGGGCATGGTGGTGGTGGTGGGGGTTCGCACGTATGCACACATGAGTGGGGGGAGTGAGTGCATGTGTGAGGGAGGGTGGGCTGTGCGGGGGGTCATGCATGCAGGCAGAGTGCATTGCATTATGGGCGTAGGCATGCATGATTTTGGCACGCGAAGAGAAAACGGTTAGCCATCCCTCTATTAGATCATGGATTTAATGTTTCTCCAAATGCCCATTCAATCCATATTCCATAAAAAGAGGCATCCACACTCAAAAACCTGTTCAGACTGATGTAGATTTTGATCTGGGGATGAAGCAGACTGTGTCCCTAACAAGATGGTTGAAGAATAAGCTCAGATCATTTCCACAGGACTCTCTGTTAGGGGATAAGAACAACTGGACTGGGGTCAAAGATGATTTAAGGCAGAGGTGTCAAACTTGATTTCATTGTGGGCCGCATCAAGGTTGTGTTTCACTTCAGGTGGGTTTGGCCAGCTCGACATAACTCATGTCGAGGGCGCCTGTGGTGGCCCAAGTGCTCTGTCAGTGAAAATGGAGCTCGGCCCTTCCAAACTCAGTTTATGCTGGCAGAGGGTTGCAGGAAGCCATCGCAACTGAAAGTGGAGCTTAAGAGGGCCACACGCAGCACTCCTGAGCTCCGTTTTTGCTAACAGAGGCACCATGGGCTGGTCCATCACTGTTTCTAGGGTGGCCCCGCAGCCCAGATCTAAGCACTCTGCGGGCCAGATCTGGCCCCCGAGCCTTGAGTTTGACACACCTGATTTAAGGTATGAACCGAAGATGAGTTGTAAGGTGCCACAGAGCAGACAGAAAAAAGAGGTTGGTTAGTAGAATAGAATAGAATAGAATAGAATAGAATAGAATAGAATAGAATAGAATGGAGTGGAGTGGAGTGGAGTGGAGTGGAGTGGAGTGGAGTGGAGTGGAGAGGAGTGGAGAGGAGTGGAGTGGAGTGGAGTGGAGTGGAGAGGAGAGGAGAGGAGAGGAGAGGAGAGGAGAGGAGAGGAGAGGAGAGGAGAGGAGAGGAGAGGAGAGGAGTGGAATGGAATGGAATGGAAAGAATAGAATAAAATAGAAACAGAACAGAACAGAACAGAATTCTTTATTGTTCAAGTGTGATTGGAAACATAAGGAATTTGTCTTTGGTGCATATGCTCTCAGTGTACACAAAGAAATATAATATGGAATACATTCATCAAGAATCATAAGATACAGCACTTAGTGATAGTCATAGGTTACTGTAGGCAATCAAATCATACTAGGAAACAAATAAAACAATACAAATAGGATATGTAAGGGAAGTATCTTCATCTGGCCATGCTGTGCAACTGATTCTGGTTGGATCAGAAGACCTCCAAGGTCCCTTCCAAGAGAATAATATTCTGTTATTTCTTTGAAATCTTTTCTTATACAGGCTCAAGGGTGAAAAGTAAAGCTTTTTCTCCTTTTGCTGAACTCCATATGGGAGTTAATTATCTATTTACCACTTCAGAAATCTAGGAGACAGGTTGAGGCTCTTTTCAAAGTACATTATATGTCCTTGATTAACAGAGAAGCAAGAGAGTTGTGATTACATTCCACTCATAGTGTTCATTTTTGCAAATTATAAGTGGCCCTTATCTTTTAAGGGTTTATTTTTTGCAGCAGTCCAAGTTCTGGATAGTTGATTATAAATGGGTAAAAGAATTTTTTTTAATGAAAGGAAGTTCAAAGTTCTATGTACTCATTTTGCACGCAGTTGTTGAAACATGAAAGCAATGACTAAAACTTACTTCTTGCAAGTGGTGTTCCATGCCAAGAACAGTGGTGCTCCTGTCCTTTTCATGGTTGGCTAGAAGAATGTCACTTTCCTTCCTCTGCAAAATAAGATGGATTTGCCAAAATTTATCTCTTCCACATAGCTGTGAAAGGAACAGGACTGCCCCTGTTGCACTTGTAACTGGTCATCTTCTAAATCTTCTGTCAATCAGAAAACCTTTTGGGAGTACAAAATCAGTTAATATATAGTCTACTTCAAGATTCTTCAAGATTCACATGGTGGCTCGGTAGCTAAGACATTGAACTTGTCAATCAGAAAGGTCAGCAGTTCAGCGGTTCGAATCCCTAGCTCTGCGTATCCGAGTGAGCTCCCATTACTTTTCCCAGCTGCTGCCAGCCTAGCAGTTTGAAAGCACGTAAAAATGCAAGTAGAAAAAATAGGGACCATCTTTGGTGGGAAGGTAACAGTGTTCCATGAACTTTCAGCGTTTAGTCATGCCGGCCACATGACCACGGAGACGTCTTTGGACAGCACTGGTTCTTTGACTTTGAAATGGAGATGCGCCGCCCCCTAGAGTTGGGAATGGCTAGCACATACTGTATGCGTGAGGAGAAACCTTTACCTTACTTCAAGATTGTAAGAAGGTTGATTAGAATCCCCAAGTAGATTCCAGGATAATACGCCATTGATCGGAAGGATTTCAACTTCCAATTGCCTAGCATAAATCAGCTGTGAAGCAGCATTTTCAACCACTTTGGTTTGGGTTGTTTAAAATATTCTATGGAGAAAATTATTTTCTTAAAAAAGAAAACATAGAACCTAAAATAACGATTTTGGAAGGGATCTCGGAGGTGATCTAGTCCAATCCCCTGCTCAAGCAGCAGAGTCTATACCATTTTAAATAATATGGCTGTCCAATCTTTTTTTGAAAGCCTCCAGTGATAGAGCACCCAGAACTTCTGAAGGCAAGCTATTCCATTGGTTGATTGTTCTCATCATAAGGAATTTCCTCCTTAGTTCTAGGTTACTTCTCTCCTTGATTAGTTTCCATCCATTGTTTCTTGTCTTGCCTTCTGGTGCTTTGGAAAATAATTTGAGCATTTTTTCTTTGTTGGAGCCCCTCAAATACTGGAATACTGCTATCATATCTCCCCTAGTCCTCCTTTTCATTAGACTCAACATGCCCAATTCCTGCAACCATTCTTCATATGCTTTAGCCTCCTATGTTAAGTCTAATGAAAAGAAGGACTAGCGTGGCATGATAGCAACATTCCAGTATTTGAGAGGTTGCCACAAAGAGGAGGGCCTCAATGTATTTGCCAAAGCATCTTTTGGCAGGACAAGAAACAATGGATGGATACTAATCAAGGAGAGAAACAACTTAGAACTAAAGAGAAACTTTCTAACAGGGAGGACAATACTCAGTAGAACAGATTGTCATGAGAAGTTGTAGGTGCTTCATCACTGGCGGTTTCTAAGAAGAGACTAACCACTTGTCTGAAATGGCATAGGATCTCCTGCTTGAGCAGGGAGTTAGACTAGAAGATCTCCAAGGTCCCTTCCAGCTCTCTTCCAATTGATTGATTGAAAACTGGATGCAGTATTCCAAGCGTGGCTGTACTAATGCTTTATAAAGCGGCACTACTACATCATGGGATCTTAATTCTATCCCTCTATTTATGTAGCTATTTAAGATTGCATTGGCCGTGCACTGTTGGCTCATATTTCAGTGATTGCCCATTTATGAACCGGGTATCATTTCTGATCCCGAACTACTGAGTGATCCTCAGGCCTTAATTCTTAGCCTGTATTCCTCTTGCTGTACCATTGCAAAATAATTAACAGGGGCATAAATAAAGTAGATAATGGCAATTCATGCAAATCCGCCCAACTGAAACTTAGGCGGCCGCCGATCCCACATTAAAGTCGTTTCTCATTTTTCTGATTGAGATGATCCCCTTAAGTTTCACTCGTGTTGTTTACAAAGGAACACCGAAATTGTCTGGCAGCAAATGCCATCCTGCCAGTAAGCACAAGATAAGACCTGCAGACTCTAAAATTGCCCAGAGCTAAGGATAGTGCTGTTAAAAACTGTCACGCAGTGGGTTGCCCTCACTCACTCTGGATTTGCTCTGACTCACTAACATGCTTTAAAAATACTGCCAGAGGTATTGCTGTGAAAATACATGACCTGTGTATTTAGTGGTGAAATGTGGTTGAACACATCATTGTTCTTCAGACAAAATCTCCAGGCCAGTTTTTGGAGATCTGCTGTGATCCCACGGGAATTATGTGAAGCACTGTGTAGTCATACAATACAATACAATAGCAGAGGTGGAAGGGACCTTGGAGGTCTTCTAGTCCAACACCCTGCCTAGGCAGGAAACCCTATACCGTTTCAGACAAAGGACTATCCAACATCTTCGTAAAGACTTCCAGTGTTGGGGCATTCACAACTTCTGGAGGGAAGCTGTTCCACTGATTAATTGTTCTAGCTGTCAGGAAATTTCGACCAATTAGATCGCACAGACTGGGCCTCCTCCGAATCCCATCCGCCAGTCAATGTCGACTGGCGACTACACGGAGGAGAGCCTTTTCTGTTGCAGCTCCGACCCTGTGGAACGATCTCCCCGTCGAGATCCGTACCCTCACCACCATCCAGACCTTCCGCGCAGCCCTCAAGATCTGGCTCTCCCAGCAGGCCTGGGGATAGGTTCCCAATTTACCCGCCCGAGTGTTGATTGCTGAACGAAAGTTGTGTTTTATTATTTTTCCTTTGTTCACATTTTGTTTTGTCTTTTGATACTGCACCCCCCTCCCTTGTGATTGTAAGCCGCCCTGAGTCCCCTCAGGGAAAAGGGCGGCCTATAAATCTTAATAAAATGAAAAAAAAAAATGAAATTTCTCCTCAGTTCTAAGTTGCTTCTCTCCTTGATTAGTTTCCATCCATTGCTTCTTGTTCTACCCTCAGGTGCTTTGGAGAATAGTTTGACTCCCTCTTCTTTGTGGCAACCCCTGAGATATTGGAAGACTGCTATCCTGTCTTCCTCAGTCCTTCTTTTCATTAAACTAGACATACCTAGTCCCTGCAACCGTTCTTCATATGTTTTAGCCTCCAGTCCCCTAATCATCTTTGTTGCTCATCTCTGCACTCTTTCTAGAGTCTCCACATCTTTTCTACATCGTGGCGACCAAAACTGAATGCAGTCTTCCAAGTGTGGCCTTACCAAGGCATTATAAAGTGGTGTTAACACTTCACGTGATCTTGATATAATATAATAATTATTACATTATACAATTATATTATAATTATATATTATAATAATTCCCACCCATCCCTAACCCTTAACCGGACGCTTCCATTTTTTTTTCATGGAAACTATTGAGATCTATTATTAGGAGACACAATCAGCTTGTTCCCATTGAGCTTGGCTCCTTATGGCTTCATGGCGACGTTAAACAAAAGTGGAGAGAGTGCCAAACCCCGTGAAACTCTATAAAGCAGGAGGCACAGGTTACACTTTCCTCCCATCCCCTGATCAACACTAACTGGAACCAGTCCTGAGAAAGGAAGAGAACCAGTGCAATTGTTCTGTCCTAGGCTTCATAAGAGCATGAAGCAAACTTCTGGTCCTGACAAAACCTCTTTTATTAATTTACTGTGAACTCTGCTCATTCACATCCAGCAAAGTCTTTCAAGGGAGGATTTACAGTCACAGACCTTATCTGGCTTGGAGAGCTGACGTGCCGATATCTGCAAAACTTGGCAAGGAGTCTTGGGGAGTCATGAACCAATTAAGCGAACTAAGTGTCTCCTGCAAACTCCACTCCCCTTTCGCTCCTCCTTTATTTCCTCTGGGAGGGGCCATTCATCATCCACCTGTGGCCTTACTCCCAAGTTGATCCCTGTTCTTTAGCTGTTCCCTTCATCTGGCAACTCTGTGCATACGCACACTGGGAACACGCTCCAGCTGTCTGACTCTGAAGGCAGCTGATAACTGTCAGACGGCTCTGGCCCCCTCTCTGCCTCCGACACAGAGCCCTCATCAGAGCCTTCCCCAGACTCCAGGACTGGCCCATCTTCCTCCCCAACCTCCTCATTGTCCGAATCTGCTTCCAGCTCCGCTGACAACTGGCGGGCCACAACAGCATCGTTATACAGCCCATTCCCAGCCAATTCCCCAGGACACCATGACTGATGATATCAAAAGCTGAGAGGTCAAGAAGATCAAGGATAGCTCCACCCCCTCCCATCTTGCTCCTACCAGGTCCTCTGTAAGAACCATCAATCTTGCTTCAGTCCCGTGCAAATGTCTGGATCCTAACTAAAAGGTGTGTAATTATCTAATCAAAGGTAATCACATCAGCCATGGTGGTCCTGAAGACCTTGTAGTAACCATGTGAAGGGCCAGCTGGAAAAGCTTATTCAGAACACCCCTTCCCTATTACATTTTTAAAATTACCATGAAAATATTATCCTTCAGAAAGGCACTTGATGATTTCTTATGCTTTGAATGGTAGCAATTAAGCATCGCTAATTTACTATAGTTTTGTGTTGTTAGTTGCAAACCAATCAATCTTTGGAAATTAAGTGGCATAGCAGGCAAGCTAATAAATACATTTAATTAATCAAGAATCAGGAAGCGCCAGTTCCACCTTTGTGTTTGTCTGGGGTCAATGGCATCTTTCTTCCTGTTGGAAATTAACTCCATTTGGCTAATTGTACAAAGCAACTTGAGTTTATAGGAGCGCCTAACAATCAGACATCATTCCCGAGGAACTAAAAAGCAGTCACTTTTATGGTGCATGTTTTATTGCATTATTTGCATTCTCACTGAATATTGACCATTGCCATATAAAAATGCTGTGTGGTTTAGGCAAATAGTATATGTATTTCATCTGATTTTCAGAAATTTCTTCATCTGCATTAAAGAAAGGTAAGAAGTAAAAGTGCTAAGTGTAAAAATAAATCACACGACACCCGATTGTGCAAATAATGCAAATCTGATTTCAGAATTGTTTTGAATAGTGCGGGATGATCATTTGATATCGCAAGGTTATCTTTTTTTAGTCTACACATCGTATCAAAGTAAAAAAAAAAGATTCTGAGTCTCCAATGTGGCCCACCAAACTTTCTCAGAATAGAGCTGGAAGGGACCTTGGAGGTCTTCTAGTCCAACTCCTACTCAATCAGGAGACCCTATCATTTCAGGTAGATGCATTGTGCCCAGGGGTGGGCTTCAAAAAATTTAGCAATGGGTTCTCTGTCTGGTTGCTGGGTGGGCATCAGTGGTGGGATTCAGCCAGTTCACACCACTTCGGGAGAACCGGTTGTTAACCTTCTGAACAATTCAGTGAACGGGTTGTTGGAAGAAATCATTAGGGCAGAGAACCGGTTGTTAAATTATTTGAATCCCACCATTGGTGGGCATGGCCATGGTGGGCGTGACATAGTCAGCCTGCACCATGGAGGTAGGGGGGTGGCTTTTTTCTCCTCCCTGGGCTCTGGAGGCTTTCCTCGACCCTCCAGGAGGGCGAAAATGGCCCTTCGCGAACTTCCAGTAGGACCATTTTTCACCCTTTCCATTTTGGATTCAGTGCATGCCCTGCACTTACCTGCATCCAAAATGGGCCACGTGGGGATTCCTGGAAGGGAAGGGGTGGGCGTGGCCAGCCAGTATTTGGGGATTCTCTGAACTGCACAGAATCTTAGCTAGAGGTTCTCCCGAACCTCTGCGAATCCCTAGCAGCCCACCCCTGATTGTTCCCCACTATCCTGTCAGAACTGAACAAGTTTCTTGAATGAGAAGTGAAATGTCTTCAAAAGAAAAAAAATAAGAAAGTCCAGTTGCCTCCTGAAAAAGCACCTTTGGGACAACCATGACCCGGAGGACTGAGAATCTCTACTGACTTTTGGATTGCTCAGTCTTTTCTTAAAAACCTCCAGTAATGAAGGACCTACAACTTCTGAAGGCAACTTCTGTTCCACTGGTTAATTGTTCTCCCTGTTAGGAAGTTTCTCCTTAATTCCAGGTTGCTTCTTTCTTTGATTAGTTTCCAACCATTGTTTATTGCCTTGCCTTCTGGTGCTTTGGAGAATAGGTTGACCCCATCCTCTTTGTGGCAGCCCTCAAATACTAGAATACTGCTATCATGCCACGCCCCAGTCCTTCTTTTTTCTAGATTGCCATACTGAAATCCTGCAACCGTTCTTCATATGTTTAATTTTTTTAAATTTTTTTAAATTTTTATTGTATCAATTTCATATATACATTCACGATTATATGATCTCATAACTGTTATTAATAATATGTATTTATAACAATTTTTTCCCTACAGTTGACAATATACTTGAAGATTGCTTTCTTACCATCCCATAGATCCATCTTATCTTACAACGGTCCTACTTCTTCTTCCCTCCCTCCCTCTTTCCTTCCCTCGTTTCTTCTCGCCTACTCTCCTTCCTTCCCTCCCTCCTTCCCCCTTCCCTCCTTCTCTCCTTCCCTCCTTCCTTCCCTCCTTCCTTCCTTCCTTGCCTCCTTTCTTCTCTCCTTCTCTCCTTCCTTCCCCCCTTCCTTCTCTCCTACATTCCCTCCTTCCTTCCCTCCTTTCTTCTCTCCTTCTTCTTCATATGTTTTAATCTCCAGGCCTTTGATCATCTTAGTTGCTCTTCTCTGCACTTTTTGCAAAGTCTCAA
Organism: Thamnophis sirtalis; assembly: GCF_051295495.1. Taxonomy (NCBI): domain Eukaryota; kingdom Metazoa; phylum Chordata; class Lepidosauria; order Squamata; family Natricidae; genus Thamnophis; species Thamnophis sirtalis. The sequence goes on from NW_028261392.1 coordinate 14,722,138, forward strand.
CATCAACCCATGTGGACCAATGTACATAAAAACCCTTTCCTGGGCACTCTCTGCACATCTCTCCCCTCGATGCATGCACCCACATTTGCATATACATCTTCAGACCCCAAATGTGCCAGAACATATCTTCCTTAGATCATAGAAACACTCTGTGCATCCCCCCCCCTATTATTTTGGCTCAGCAGATTGTGTACCTGTGAAAATAAAACAATGGTAACCTACAACACCCCGTGGAAGGGGGACTTAGAACAGGTGGCAGGTAGCATTTTAGAAATCTGACCTTTGGAACTGGGTAAGTCACCCAGGACAACTATTTTGTGTGTGAGCCAATCTTTCCATGAGCTGCCTTGTACCCACTGAACTCCCAATGTGACATCTACTCTAAAAAAGTCGTTGTTAGTTGTGAAGTCATGTCCAACCCATCACGACTCCATGAACAATGATCTTCAAGGCCTTTCTGTGCTCCACCATCCTCTGGAGTCCATTTAAGCTCATGCCTACTGCTTCGGTGACTCCATCCAGCCACATCATTCTCTGTCATCCCCTTCTTCTTTTGTCTTCCATCCTTCCCAGCATTAGGCTCCTCTCCAGTGAGTCCTTCCTTCTCATTAGGTGGCCGAAATATGAGCTTCATCTTCAGGATCTGGCCTTCTAAAGATCAGTCAGAGTTGATCTCCTGTAGGACTGACCGGTTTGATCGCCTTGCAGTCCAAGGGACTTGCAGGAGTCTTCTCCAGCACCATAGTTCAAAGGCCTCAATTCTTTGGTGCTTAGCCTTCCTTATGGTCCAACTTTCACAGTCATACATTGCAACTGGAAAAACCGTAGCCTTGACTATACATACAGGATGATGTCTCTGCTTTTTAGTATGCTGTCTAGATTTGCCATAGGTTTCCTCCCCAGGAGCAAGTATCTTTTAATTTCTTGGCTGCAGTCCCCATCTGTGGTGATCCTGGACCCCAGGAAAATGCAATCTGTCAAAAGGTTAGTCCCTCTGAATTAGATCATGTATATATGATCAGCCTTGAAAGCATCAATTGGTCCAACGTCCAGATTTTTTTCTTTCTGGCAGAGCTTATTCTGGCTTTATCACACTCACATATCTGTGCTCTGCCTTCCCTCTCTCTCTCTCTCTCTCTCTCTTTCCCTCCCTCCCTCCCTCTCCCTCTCTCCCCCTTCTCTCTGTTTTTAATACAGCAAGTGCCAAAAGGACTCTGGGACACACTGGCCTTTGCCATGGAGAATGAGAATGAGGAATGCCAGAGAGGGGGAGGAGGGAGGGAGAGAAAGGAGGAGAGAGAGAAAGAGAGGGAGGGAAGAAGAGAGGAAGGGAGAAGGAAAGAGAGAGAGGGAGGGAGGGGAGAGACAGAGAGAGAAAGAGAGGAAGGGAGAGAGAAAGAGAGGAAGGGAGAGAGGAAGGGAGAAGGAAAGAAAGAGAGAGGGAGGGGGGAAGGGAGGAGGACCGGAATGAGGGGGTATGTTAGGGGGGGGGGAGAGAAAAACTCCTGTTATGTTCCAAAGGATGAGTCACTTCCTAGCAGTAATCCTGAGATGCTTATTTATTGCTCTTTTGCTGATAGGGAGCCCAGCTTTGCTTCTCAGCCAGAGTTCCAACGACTCTGCTTCCTCCTTTCCTCCCCCCTCCCCTCCGCACCAGCTTGGCTGTCCATTAATCATTGTGGGTCTGTTTCCAAATGTACACAAGAGTGGGAGCCGTGCCTGCGAGTGGCCTTTCGCCGCCTCCAGTTCAATGAAATCACCTTGCCGCGGAGACTTCTATTTACGAGAGACTCGGGTTTATTTGTAACCACACAACTTCCTCTGTTATTTGATAAGCTCAAACATTTGCTACTGATAATCAGAGAGTGTCACATTCATTGTTCAGGAAAGAGGACATCCGCCGGGCTCCTCTTCTGAGCCCAGCCTGGTTAACCCCTTGTGAGGAAGCAGCTCAACCGTTGGAAGGCCAAAGTTCTCCTACTCAAGAAGGAAAGGGACAGCTGGGCTCAGGATATTGGAGAAGGATTTGTTGGGAAGCCACAGCTGGAGATTGCTTCCTTCCTTGACCAAAAAATAAAGTCTTTTAATCTCTCTCCCTGCCTCTGGTTCTCTAAAACTCTCCAATGAAACTAGATGGGATCATAAAGGAAGGAAATGCTGCATCTGTGGCTAGTCCTGCTAGCATTGGTTGCCTTCCAGCAAAACTACATTCAAGGCAATATCAGTTTTCATCTAAAGCCAATTAAACATCAGAGTGGAACAATTGGACCTGCTTAGCAGATGCTAGCAATGCAGTGGTAGGTTCCTACCAGTTGGGACTGGTTCAGCTGATCTGGTAATAGCTTGGCAGTCTGGGTCGCTGGAGCCAGCAGCGACCCAGGCTTCCCACACCCTCGAACTGGTTCTCTCGGCAGCACAGCTGATTGCAATATACCGTATTTTGGGGAGTATAAGACACTCTGAAGTATAAGACGCTCCTAGATTTTGGGGAGGAAAACAAGGGAAATATATCTGCCTCTGCCTCTCAGCAATTTGCCTCCTTGCAACAAACAATATAGATAATATATACTGTTTGTAGTGTTAGATTTCAGACTATACTTGTACAGACGCTGTTGAAATTGATGTGCTTTCTGGAAGTATAGTTATTCTCTGCTATTTAAAAGAATAGCACTTTTTAAAACAATAGCACCGGGCCTCTTCAGATCAAGCATTTATTTTAAAAAGCTTCTTCATTTTGTTAAGTTCTCTAGAATAATAATAAAGCAGTCTTTAAAAAAATAAGCCTGATCATTCAAACATTCTATAGGCATTTATAGTTGTTGACTTACCTCCTTGCAGCAAACAGCCTGATTAGCACAAGAAAAAAAAATCTGCCTCCCAGCAATTTGCCAAGTGGAGCAAACAGCAAGTTTCACTTTCAATTTCTCCTGATCATCAGCTGTTTCATGCTGCAGAGATTGCTATAGCTTATTGAAGCCTCCGGAAGCCCCGTTTGCTGCAAAGAGGTAAATTGGAGGCAGAGGCCAAAGGGTTGGGGCCAGTGGGTGGATGGAGCTACATTCAGTGTATAAGACGCACCCAAATTTTCACCCTCTTTTGTGGGGGGGGCAGGGGGGGAAAGGTGCATCTTATACTTCGAAAAATATGGTAAATCGCACGGCACAGCTGATTGTTGCACAGCTGATCATTGAAACCAGCATTTCTTTTTCCTACCAGTTTGGGCGAACTGGTGGCATTTTTTACTACTGGTTCAGGTGAATCGGTCCGAACCAGTATCATTTCACTCCTGTCTTTGGGACGCATGGAACATAGGTTGTATCAAAGGCTACTGAGAAGTGAAAATAGCATGGCAGTTAAGCAATGCATCTCACGAGGCTTGCTGCTATAGAAACAACTCTGTATATTGTGGCATCTTAAAGGCTGAAAGCTAGGCTCTGCTTTCATCTGATGAAGTGGACCCTAATCCACAGTGTCCAAATTTACAGCAGTGGCTGTTAATCTTACAACATCATAAGGGCTTTACTTTCCTTGTGAAAATAAGTCTCATCCGTTTTTTTCATCTACAGATATTACCTTCCAAACTATATTTTTCTCGTTATCTTGACTTCTTTCCAATATTTCCTTCCTAACATTTCAACCACAATCTGGTGATCATTAATAGAATTGTAAAATATTTTTATTCCCAGATACAAATATTTGCCTGGAACTGCACAAAATCAGCTGTGTGGTCCATCTGCCTCTGCCTTGCTTCTCCGCTCAGATCTTCCAGATCTATCTGTTTTCTATCGACAGAAGACGATGTTTAGCAGTGGGTTGAGCTGTGGGCATTAAGCAAATGAAAAACAGTACAACTGGAATGGAAGTGTCGGGAGAAATATCCATCTGGTTCAATTCCAAGTCGGGAGAAAGACACTGGAAACATGGAGGCTGATTGGAAAGATGGTTTAATGGTGAAGCAGAACCACCAAGCACATACGATTCTGGGCAGCTGACCTCATGGAGTTGAGAGCGAGGGTTATTTATTTCTTCTCTTGGGCTTTGCACTTGAACTTCCTGTTCCTGTGCAAGAACATGTATTCTATTGGCTGTTGTAGGGGTCGTAGCTGGCTCTGAAGGTTCCCTGAGATAAGTTTGGTTGAAGTTTGCCAGGAGTGGTGCAATGTCCTTAGGAGATTGTGCAATGTGGTGATCTCTGCTGCTAGATGGTAGTGGATTAATCCTACCTTTGTTCAGATCAGAGGTAGGTTCCTACTGGTTTGCACCAGTTCGGTAGAACCGGTTCGTCAAAACTACCAAACCGGTTAGAAGAGGTTCCACCAGTGGACCCGGAAAGCAGGCCACACCTACAGAAGAGGTTCCAAAATTTTTTGAAAACCACCACTGGTTCAGACCTTGCTGCAGTAATGGAGTAATGGATTACCAAATCTGCCTTTCTAAAAGCTGGCCTCAGTTTAGTATCTGCTTGGGGCAGGGAGCTGGAGCTCTGAGTTTCTGTCTCCCTTAGGATTTTCATTTCTCATCCAGGGAAAAATAATATCCTGCCTTTTAAATATTTCTCAAACTATTTCATTCTCCTAGGAGAGGGGTGGGAGGCTAACCAGTAATGGGTTCTGGATCCCATCGCAACTGGTATGTTGTGACGGGGCCGGGCATCCTTGGCGGGCATGTACGCTGTGCATGCAAGTGCACACCACTGCCCAGCAACGCTCAGCTGCTGGGTGGAGGTCGTGCAGGTGCCGCACACTGTGCGCGCATGCACAGTTGGCCCATTTGCCCCCAAAAGCAGTGGGTGGGTGAGTGGGCCAAACAGCCCACCATTCCGGTACGGTAGCCACTGCTCCCATCTACCACCGGTACACCCGTACCGGGCCATACAACCCAGAACCCACCACTGGTGCTAATGTTCTACATAAGTATCCAATGTCCTCAGGGGTGGGTTTCTCGCCCCGTTCCAACTGGTTCAGTTGGAACGGGGCTGGCGGCGTCCTCGTGCACGCGCACGGTGCACGCATGCGTACTAGCGTCTGCGCGACGCTCCAGCTGCTCCTGGACGATTGCGCAGGCGCTGTATGTCAAAACCGGGTAAGGACCGCGGGCTGGCGGGCGGGCCCTTCGCCGTTCCCGGAAGTTACTTACTTCCAGGTTTGGTGACCAACCGGTTCGCAGGGACCGCCGCGAACCGGTTGAAACCCACCCCTGAATATCCTTAAAAAAACAGCATCTATACCATTTTTTCTCAACCTGGGACTATCCAGATAAGTTGGAACCAATGAACACGTTGGCTGGAAATTCTGGGAGCTGTGATTCCAACACATCTGGAGCTCAAATATTGGGAGAAACCTGCTTTACATGGACTCAGATGAATAAATAGCTCCCAGTTTATTACAGAGAATACTTGGAGGTATACTATTCTTCACCCCAAACAGTAGCCAGCAACTTGTTCGCCGGGTGCATTGTCTTGTTTGACTCAGCAGGTGGCAGCACTTAGCAACTCATGTCTGGATTTGGGACAATCAGGGTCCCGTCTTCACCAGAAGCCATTTCCCAACTGAAAGCCAACTCTTGTTAGACATTTAATGGAAGATCTACAGGTAATATCTGCTAAGAAATTGGAAGGGATTAAAAATCCTTGACCGAGACATTGGCAAGCCACTTCCACATTCTTGTCAAGAAACCTACATGGGTATGTCCATGAAGCCACCAGGATTCAGATTTGATTTTAAGACTTGTGTTACTTCTGGTGTAACCAATGATATAAGAATAAAGAAGTGCTAAACACAAGGAAGCAACTGGATAATGATAGGTGGGAAAGGAACAAATATACATCCTACCCACCAAGAAAAGCTTTTGTAACAAGTTGATACAAGACAAAAACCAAGGAACATTTAAAAATTCACTGAATTGTTCAGAACAGCCAATAGTCTTTTCTTGGCTTCTTTACACCAAAAGTTTGACCCGGTTCTAGGGGAGCCTTTGTTCCATCATCAGCTTCTGGTTTCTGTTAGGCCAAACTCAACTTCCTGAGACATAGAAATACATATACATAAGATGGGAATCAGATTCTACAATGGTTATTTCAAATTACTTGCATTTTAATCCTGGGTGGTTCCTTCCTGCATTTATTTCAATAGGTATGTTGCCAAAAATGTTTTACATGCACACAATGAGAGGGGGGAGGGAGAGAGAGATAGACAGAGAGAAAGAAAGATAGAAAGACAGGGAGAGAGAGAGAGAGAGAGAGAGAGAGAGAGAGAGGGAGGGAGGGAGAGAGAGAGAGAGAGAGAGAGAGATATGCACACACATGCATGACAAAAGAAATAAATGACATTTCATTTATTTCATTTGTGAAATTGTGCACACACACCACATTAAAAAAAACCACTTGAAACAAAAGAGCATTATAGGTATAGATTTTTGTTGTTGTTAGTTGCGAAGTCCTGTCCAACCCATCGCAACACCATGGACAATGTTTCTCCAGGACTTCCTGTTTCTAGGTAAGAAATCTGCGAACATGTAGATGTCTATACATACGCGTATGTGTGTGTGTGTTTGTGTGTGTATATGTATAGACATATACATGTTTGCAGATTTCTTACCTAGAAACAGTACTTTTATCCCATTCCTTAATAATATATAAAAGACATAGATAATCTCTTTTTCTTACTCCCAAAGTCAGAAGGATTCATTTCCCCCCCCCAAAAAAAAATAATAATCAAGAGGACACCTAGATTGTGGATTTCTGAATTAGGAATGTGGGTTTCTGCTAAAGTCAGATTATTTTTCAAACTGGGATGAATACATTCTTATTATCTTGTACACTTGTCCTCTGGTACACGTCTATTGTCTAAATGCTACTTTTTATTGCAGAAATATTCTGAGTATGGTGTGTTCTTTGGTTAGGCAGTAGTGCCTAGGAGTTGCAAGTTTCAAAACTCAGTATTGTGGGTATTTGAGAGTTTAAGCCTTTTTTGGGGGGAGGGGGCATGATTAAGAGATGGCAAATATTTACACAACTCGGATTCATAGGCTTTTGCTTAATTCACTCCAGTTGTTGCATTTCTTTATTCCTGACTTCTTTATGACATGCACCTGTTTCAGCTAACTCTTCACCATTTCTAGACAACACAACGTACAATTGGCCAAAAGCATGAATGGCTTCTTGTTCCCACAGTGGAAAATGAACCAGACCCACCAATGGGCTTGTCTTGAAAACAGTGCTAATACACAATCCTTCTTTTCCTGTGGGCCATAGCATGTGTATCTGTGGGTGTGGGGATATGCGGGTGTGGAGGGTAAAGAATTACTCCAACTGTTGTTTTTTTAAAAAAAGGTTGGATAGTACTAGCCTCCGGGTCATATCAAGTTCAGAAAAGTTTTGTCTGGTTTTACATTTCATTCTGATCCATTCATCATCCATACTGAAGTAATCCTGTTTGGCCACTTTCCTAGTAAAAGTTATCAGATCCAATAGCACGCAGAAACCAATGCATTATGCATGTGTTTATATGACAAAAGAATGGTAGTTATTGTCCTTCCTTCCTTCCTTCCTTCCTTCCTTCCTTCCTTCCTTCCTTCCTTCCTTCCTTCCTTTCTATCCTTTCTTCTTTCTCTCTCTCTCTCCCTCCCTTCTTTATTTCTTTCATTCTTTTTCCTTCCTTCCTTTCTTTTTTCTTTCTCTCTTCCTTCCTTCCTTCCTTCCTTTCTTCATTTCTTTCTATTCTTCCTTCCTTCTTTCTTTCTCTTTTTTATTTATTCCATTCATTCATTCATTCTTCCTTCCTTCCTTATTTCTCTCTCTCCCTCCCTTCTTCCTTCCTCCCTTCTTTCTCTCTCTCTCTTTATTTCTTTCATTCTTTTTTCCTTCCTTCCTTCCTTCCTTCCTTCCTTCCTTCCTTCCTTCCTTCCTTCCTTCCTTCCTTTCTCTTCATTTTCTCTTCCATTTTTGCCAACAAGGCATCATTTGTGATGGCTGAAAAGAATTAGAATTTCATAGGATCTTTTTACATAAACACCTTCCTGAAATCTTTAAATTGTTTTTCTAAAGAGAATTATGTTAGTTAGTTAGTTAGTTAGTTAGTTAGTTAGTTAGTTAGTTAGTTAGTTGTATTAGGTTAATTATTCAGTTAGTTATGGTAGATCAGGGAATGAGTTTTAATTTAGTTTCTATGTCAATATTCTGGAGATAATGCAGAAAGAAAAGAAATCAGATAGCAAAAGTCGGCACTAGCAAAACAAAAACATTTGTTTAGCATTCTTAGCATTCTGAAATATAGGAATCAACTGAGGTTGCTGGAATCCCAATGACTGTATGGCACCTCAGATCCTGATATGGTAATCCTCTACTTTAATAACTTTTGGAGACTATGGTTGAAATTGGGTAGAAAGTCCAAGCAATCCTCCACCTGAAAGCTAAGAAAATCTTTTGTTTGAATGTATCTTCTCTGAGAAAGGCTACATAGTCCAGATCCACTTTAAAAGTTGAGAGTAAGATTGTGAAGATGCTGGTCAACATGAGGTAGGACACATCTATGGAGATAGATCTCTATGGAGATCTATGGAGATCTCAATCATCAAGGTCATGGTTGTCACAAAGGTGCTTTTTCAAAAGGCAACTGGGCTTCCTTGGTTTTTCCTTGAAGTCATTTCACTTCTCATCACAGAAGCATATTCAGTTCTTGAAGAACCAAAGAAGCTTCTTGGATGAGAAGCAAAACATCTTCAAGGAAAAACAAAGAAAGTCCAGTTGTCTTTTGGAAAAAAAAACCCCTTTGGGATCAGGTAGGACAGTAGATTTTACAACTACACCATCTTCTCTACTACTGTATGAAGATATATTTTTTTAATTGAGCTATTAGGAGTCTATTTTCTGCAAATTAGCAGAGGAACATTTGATGAAATGTGTATTCTTTTGTCCTCTTTTTCTGGCAACATATCATAGTCAGTCTAGCTATGTTGTCAGATTACCTGCTGGTAAGCCAGATCTGTTTTCATGACAAGTGATCAATACAAAACACTTATCAGTAATCAGATGTCATGATTACTGAAATCATCAGATTTTCTAGGAAATGCCGAACCGTGTTCCTTTTTATATCTACTGTACATAACTGATTGAGACATTTGGTTTTTTTAAAATAATGTTTATTAAATGTTTTAATCTTTAAAAACAATAGGAAAGACACAGCAACGAAAAAAACACAATAAGACAAAACTAAACAGAGAACATACATAACAATATACAATAATTTTACAGCTTTCTCTATCGGCTTTCCTTTTTAGCTTTTATAATTCTCTCTTCTGCATTGCCTTCCTCTTACTATAACCTTGTCCTATAATGTGACAAACATAATATTAACACTTATAATAGTATTCATTATTTATATCTCCATATATTTGTATTCTCTATTTTCTGTCTTGGCTTCTGTTCTCTAGCCACTTGTACATTTTATTCCATACTTTATAGAAGTCCGATTCTTCTCTTTCTTTTAGTTCTATTGTCGTTTTATCCATTTCTGCGCATTTGAGTATTTTCCTGATTGTAGTTTCATCTGAGGGTGTATTGATTTTTTCCCAGTTTTGTGCAAAGCTGAGACATTTGTTTTAACTCCCTTATCCAATACATGGGTACCTTGCTACTCAACTGCTTTGAAACTCATTGAGTTTGATGCTCAATGCATTTTGACGTGAACATTTTGTCCCAGTACTCATAATTTACAGTATTTGACATTCAACACACAAACTAGAAACAATAGCAATAGCAATAGCAGTTAGACTTATATACCGCTTCATAGGGCTTTCAGCCCTCTCTAAGCGGTTTACAGAGTCAGCATATTGCCCCCAGAGTCTGGGGCCTCATTTCACCCACCTTGGAAGGATGGAAGGTTGAGTCAACCCTTAGCCGGTGAGATTTGAACAGCCGAACTGCAGAACTGCAGTCAGCTGAAGTAGCCTGCAGTGCTGCATTTAACCACTGCGCCACCTTATTGGTGTCAGCTGCCTTGTGGCTCTCTGCATTCCTTATGGGGAAAAAAATGTTGTAGCTCCTAGATCAAGGATGTTAAACTCGATTTAGAGCATCGGGGTTGTGTTTGATCTCAGGGGTATGTGTGAAGTGGGTGTGGCAAGGATGGGTGTGGCCAGCTTGACATCACTAGTGTTGGGGGCACCCGTGATGGCCTGAGTGCTCTGCCAGAGAAAACAGGCTCCCAAGCTCCGTTTTCGGATGCAACAGCCTCCTGCTGTCAATGTTGATTGGCTGTCTGACACCTACAGCTTTCTGCCAGCGAAAATGGAGGGCCATCCCAAGCTCCATTTTTGCTGACAGAAGGACTGTGTGCCAGTTCCTCGCTGTTTCCAGGGCAGTCCCGCCAGCCAGATCTAAGCACCCCGTGGGCTGGATCTGGCTCCTGGGCCTTGACACCCCTGTCCTAGACCAATTAATGATGAGTACCAAGGTACTGCTATACACAATCTAGAAACAAAATACACTGGGTATGGCCAAGAGCTTCTTTTATCAATAAGCAGAGTAAATATGTTTGAATCCCACTTATTATTGAACTCATCCAAAGCACAGATCAAAAGTGCCTGGCAGGGGAGTTAGAAACTCAAGATTGAAGTCCCACTGCATATTTATCACTAGGTTCTTGACCTAATGAAGATATGCCCGATGAAGTCAGCTACAACTATTCCCCCTCACCAGCAACATCTACTTATAGATGTCAACAACACGTTTGATATTTGATACTCAAATCTTTTTGCCCTGCTGAGGTTACGATAACCTCTCACTGATAAATTATTTCCAGGAAAGCACTGTTGGCTATTCCCCCCCCCCCCAAGATCTAATCAGAAGGAGAAACTATATTATTTCAGATTATACACATTTTAGATGCAGCCCTTCCTGAAAGGAAATACTCCTCTGTAATTATTGCTAAAAGAGCAAATCTCTCTCTTCCTGTAACACGGGCCTGCTGGAAGGATGCCAGTGGAAAATGAGTGAGTCTTGCTGCAATAGGAACAGTTATGCTGGATGAACTTGTAGATACGATGCACTTCCCTTCAATGTAAAAATGCAATCTGTGAATTACATTCTTTTTTTTTAAAAAAAAAAGATTTCATTGATTTTCTGTTGTTTGCATTTTGTTAGTGCTTAATAAACACTGTGTTGTTTGGGTTATTTAATTTGCTTAACAATACAGATTACATTCTTAATCTCCAACCCTTTCCCCCAACCACTGGCAAAATAAAGTCCACATTTGATAATATTCTTTCTGTTTGGTCTTCAGGGTAAGTCTGTCCATTAATGCACAATCTAGTATCTTCCTAATTATCTCATCATCTTGCGGCATTTCTTCATTTTTCCAATATTGTGCAAATATAATTCTCGCTGCGGTTAAGACATGCAATATTAAATATATACTTTGCTTATCAAGTTTTTTTCTGATGTTATATCTAATAAAAACAGTGCAGGTTTATGATCTAGATGTTTTCCTATCATACTTTCTAACCACATGTATTTTTACCCAAACTTTTTTTTTTTGCTTTAACACAATTCCACCATATATGATAATATGTGCCCATTTTTTGGTTACATTTCCAACATTCGCTAGACGTATTTTTTAAAAAACATGTTGGCTAATCTAGCAGGTGGTAAGTGCCATCTATAAAACATTTTATATCAATTTTATTTATAAGAAGTTGCCATTGTCAATTTATAGTTCCTTTCCCATAAGTTTTACCATTTCTCTAATTCTATTTTTTATAACCAAAGGATTTTTTTACCCACAGTGTCATTGTGTCTTAGATATTATTTACTTCATTTCTATATAAAAATACGTTCTGTGGGTCCATATAAACAAATACCATTTATAATTGACCACTATCCTGTCTTAATTATACATTTGCTGATTCCTCTTGCCCATCATTTCATTTCATTTCATTTTCATTTTCCCTTTATTTGTATGCCGCCCTTTTCCCTGGGGGGACTCAGGGCGGCTCACAGTTCAAAAAAAAAGGGGGGGGGGAGGACAAACAGTTTCCAACAAACAGACAATACAACATATTAAAAAACACAACAGCCACACAATTCGAGTGGGGTTAGAGTCTTAACCCCAGGCCAGCCGGGACAGCCAGATCTATAGGGCGGCGCGGAAGGACTGGAGGGTGGTGAGGGTCCGAATCTCCACGGGGAGTTCGTTTCAGAGGGTCGGAGCAGCCACCGAGAAGGCTCTCCTCCGGGTAGTTGCCAGTCTACACTGGCTAGATGATGGAATTCGGAGGAGGCCTAATCTATGCGATCGTATCGGTCTAGTGGAGGTAATTGGCAGTAGGCGGTCTCTCAAGTACCCAGGTCCAGGTACTCTCTCTGTTGATTTTTTTAATCATTCAGTTTTTATTATGGTCACGGAACTGCACCAGTTCCTTTTCCCGAGAACTTGAAAATGCATTGCCTAAGCATGATACAAAATTCAGTCCATTTGATATCATTTCATAACCGGACAGATGGTTAGGAAGGCTAAAGAAAGAAAGGGGGGGGGGAGGAAACTGAGATTGTGGGGGGGGGGTGAGATAATCTGAGAAGGAATCACCTTGCCAACCCCATATGAGAATGTTACTGATTTCCAGAGGAAGGTTGATCTTTATTGCCATGGAATTCTAGTCTTCTTGAATCTTTTGAATATCAGAATTGTTCCAACATAACCTGATGAGAACAATTAACCAGTGGAACGATTAGCCTCCCGAGGTTGTAGCTGCTCCATCACTGGAAGTTTTTAAGAAGAGACTGGACAACCATTTGCCTGAAATGGTATGGGGTTTCCTATTTGAGCAGCAGGTTGGACTAGAAGATCTCCAAGTTCCCTTCCAACTCTGTTATTGTGTTAACCTGCCAGAAAACCTTAAAAACGGAATTGTTCTCAAGGGCCATTGGCAATTGATGGAGAGTGCTTTTTTGCAAAGTGCTTTTTAATTTTGGAAGCTTTTTAAATGCTCTTCTGTATGGCAAGTCTTATAAGGTTGATCATGATTTAATTTTTGAATTGCTATCATAGAAGTGGTGTTTGTTCTTACCATGGATGTTTTAACTATCATGCATGTTTCACTATTTGTATATTTAGGTTACACTCATGGCAGAGGTTTTAATTTTACTGAGACTGTCCATATAAAATCAATCAGTCTTTCAATCAATCAATTGATGGAGAGCTATTCTAAGGGACCGCAGTGGCTCAGTGGCTAAGATGCTGAGCTCGTCGTTCAGAAAGGTTGGCAATTTGGCGGTTCAAATCCCTAGCGCCACGTAACGGAGTGAGCTCCCGTTACTTGTCCCAGCTTTTGCCAACCTAGCAGTTCAAAAGCATGTAAAAAATGCAAGAGAAAAAAATAGGAACCACCTTTGGGGGGAAAGGTAACAGTGTTCTGTGCATCTTCGGTGTCTAGTCATGCTGGCCCCATGACCATGGAGATGTCTTCGGGCAGTGCTGGCTCTTTGGCTTTGAAACGGAGGTGAGCACTGCCCCCTAGAGTCGGGAATGACTAGCACATATATGTAAGCAAAACCTTTATCTTTACCTTTATTCTTAAGGACTGGAATCCTACCAGACCAGAGGCAAAGTTGTCCCTTCCTGAAGGCTGGTAGTAGAGGGAAACTAAGCTTATTTACAACTGATGCAGATGTTGACTTATAAACACACACACACACACACACACACACACACACACACACACACACACACACACAGAGTATCCAATTCCTCTTGTGGTATTAGAATTCTGGATTTCTTTTGCAGTTCCTACCTGGGGCAAAATCAAGCAATTTTAGAAATCAAATAACGTTAGAAAATTGTGCCTTTTGGAAAACAATGGGAGTACAGTATTACGTTGAGCTTTTTGGTCCCGCTGTGTTTCCTGTGGACTATTTTAAATTTTAAAAGAAAACCAAAGCTTGAGGCTCTGTGTTACTGTACTAATCAATCTTAAATACAATGCATATGTTGAAACATATGCTTTGTGACTTAATCTGCAAAGAGGATCTACAGAAAACAAATACAAAGGAAATGTGCTGTGCTTTCATTCCTCCCCTCCAACTCCCCCTCCTTCATTCTGGTTCAGCATTTCATATATGCCCTTTTTATTTCCTGATTACTGTTTTTATTGCTGTTATATTTGTTGCTACTGAATTTCTCCCCAACGTTGGCTCTTAACAGGGAATGGCTGGAAGTTCCCCATTAAGGTCTAGAAAGAGGGCAAGGATCTGTGGCCACATTTTATACCATGGCGAGCAATTTCCTACAGATAGATGACAGTGCATCATTATGATCCCATCTCCATTTTATTTTTTGGAGCAGCATAGATTCTCTGGATTTTTTTTGAAAGATGTGTTAAAAGCTTGGTGTAATAAGGACCGCTAATCAGAAACAGAAGAGTAGTACATTTTCCCAAAGAAAAGCATCTCCCAGGAGAGAGATCGAACTGGAAAATCAATGGGGAAACATCTTTAACTCTTTCCCTGCCAGTTGCTGCATTCCAAGGAGCATGTGTAACACTGAATTGACTCCCCCTGAATTCAAAATGTATTCTCCAGTTGTCCATAGAGAATGTTTAGATCCTGGGACAGAAGAAATGGGAGAGACTGAGGAACAGCTCCATACCGTTGTGGCCCGCCAGCAGCCAGTGGACCTGGTGGCAGATTCAGACAATGAGGAGGTTGGGGAGGTGGTGCAGTGGTTAAATGCAGCACTGCAGGCTATTTCAGCTGACTGCAGTTCTGCAGTTCGGCTGTTCAAATCTCACCGGCTCAAGGTTGACTCAGCCTTCCATCCTTCCGAGGTGGGTAAAATGAGGACCCGGATTGTTGGGGGCAATATGCTGACTCTGTAAACTGCTTAGAGAGGGCTGAAAGCCCTATGAAGCGGTATATAAGTCTAACTGCTATTGCTATTGCTAACATGGGCTAGTCCTGGAGTCTGGGGAAGGCTCTGACGAGGGCTCTGCATCAGAGGCAGAGATGGGGTTAGGGCCATCTGACAGTTATCAGCTGCCTTCGGAGTCGGATATCAGTGGGGCAGAAAAAGGGCTGGAATCTATTCCCGACGTCCGCATGCACAAAGCTCCAAGAGACGGGAACAGCTAAGGAACAAGGGCCAACTCGTGAGTAAAGCCACAGGTGGACGATGAATGGCCTCTCCCAGAGGGAATAAAGAGGAGCGAAAGGGGAGGGGAGCTTGCAGGAGACAATGAGTTCAATTCATTAGGGTGAAGATCTGCTCCTGACTTCTTGCCAAGTAATTGTTGCTTCAGCGTGGCGTTTGGAAAATATCGGCCTGGCAGCTCTCCAAGCCTGATAAAGGCCTGTAGTTGTGAAATCTCATGAAAGACTGTTTTCTGGGACTTTGCTGGAAACGAATTCCCTTTAACCTAAATAAAAGAGGTTTTATCAGGACAAGGAGTCTGCTTCATGATCTTGGGAAGCCTAGGTCAGAACACATACTTCTAGAAGAATTTGATTGCCCGTGTTGGTCCCTCCAAAGAAAACAGTAAATATATTTAAAAATGGATATGGAAGCAGCATTCCTAACTCTTGCACATTGAAAGAATGTGTACATCAGGGTTCCATTAGAACTGGAACTCAGAAAATGTAAACATTCAAAGCCTTCAGAGAAGGAGTGCAAAAAAAAAAAGGCTAAAAGTTGGTTACTTCAGAGAACCTGCTAAATCTGCAGCAGGAGTGTAATCGTGTAACATATTCCAACCCACTGACTCTGATGGTGGCCCTCCTTAGAATAACAGAGTTGGAAGGCACCTTGGAGGTCTTCTAGTCTAACCCCCTGCTTGGGCAGGAAATCCTATAAAATTTCAGACGGATGGTTATCCATATTCTTCTTTAAATTTCCAGCGTTGGAGCATTTACAATTTCTGGAGACAAGTTGTTCCATTGGTTAATTGTTCTAACTGACAGGAAATTTCTCCTTAGTTCTAGGTTGTTTTTCTCCTTGATTAGTTTCCATCCATTGCTTCTTGTCCTGCCCTCAGGTGCTTTGGAGAATAGTTTGACTCCCTCTTCAATGTGGCAAGCCCTGAGATATTGGAACACTGCTATCATGTCTCCCCTAGTCCTTCCAATTACCTCCCAAAGGCCCATTAGATCCCACAGATTAGGCCTCCTCCGGGTTCCATCTACTGGCCAATGCCATCTGGCTACTACCCAGGGGAGGGCCTTTTCTGTGGTTGCTCCAGCCCTTTGGAATGAGCTCCCCGCAGAGATTCGGACCCTCACTTCTCTCCAGGCCTTCTGTAAAGCCGTTAAAACCTGGCTGTGCCGGCAAGCCTGGGGTTGATGAGTTCCCTTCCCCTCTCGAATTGTGTGACTGTTGATTGTCTTTTAAATTCCCTTGTATCTTTTTGTTGTATTTCCTTTGTGTTTACCTTTGCCTCCCCTTGGGTTTGTGAGCCGCCCTGAGCCCCCCGGGAATAGGGCATCATATAAATAAAATAAACCTTCAAACCTTCTTTTCATTAAACTAGACATATCCAGTTCCTGCAACAGTTCTTTATATGTTTTAGCCTCCAGTCCCCTAATAATCTTTGTTACTCTTTGTTCTTCTGTACACTCTTTCTACAGTCTCAACAACTTTTTTTTACATCGTGGTGACCAAAACTGGATGCAATGTCCGAAGTTTGGCTTTACCAAGGCATTAAAAAGTGGTATTAACACTTCATGTGATCTTGATTCTATCCCTCTGTTAATGCAGCCTAGAACTGTATTGGCTTTTTTTGCAGCTGCTGCACACTGCTGGCTCATATTTAAATGGTTGTCCACTAGGACTCCAAGTTCCCTCTCACATTGAGCGAGGTTTCACATGTACTTTGCCTGTGCATTTTGCTTTTCTTGCCTAAATGTAGAACCTTACTTTTTTTACCATTGAATTTCATTTTGTTAGATAGCGCCCAATGTTGAAGTCTGTCAAGATCCTTCTATTTCTTAAGCCTGTCTTCTGGAGTGTTGGCTATTCCTGCTAGCTTGGTGTCAGCTGCAAATTTGATGAGTTCCCCATCTATCCCCTCGTCCAAATCATTGATGAAGATGTTGAAGAGTACTGGGCCTAAAATAGAACTTTGGGGGTAAACCGCTGCATACTTCCCTCCATGTAGATGCAGTTCCATTGAGAGCTACACATTGAATGCAGTTGGTCAGCAATGAACAGAAAACAATGAAGATTGAATTTCTAGCTAGGTTGCCCAAGTCTGTGGGTGAATGGCCTAATTTGGACTTGCCTTTGATAAGTCTAAAAGTATGAGAAATTTACAGGACTACAATAATAGGAATCCTCGACCTATGACCACATCTCAGCCCAACATTTCTGTTGCTAAGTGAGACAGTTGTTTAGTGAATTTTACTCCACTTTACAACGTTTCTTGACACAGTTGTTAAGTGAATCACTGCAACTGTTAATGTTAGTAACACAGTTGTTAAGTGAATCTGACTTCCCCGTTGACTTTGCTTATCAGCAGGTTTCAAAAGGGGATGACGTGGCCCCGTCATAAATATGAGCCGGTTGCCAAGCATCTGAATTATGATCAGGTGATGATGGGGATGTTACAATGATGGGGTGAAAAACGGTTGTAAGTCACTTTTTCAGGGCCATTGCAACTTTGAACAGACGGTTGTAAGTCAAGGATTATAAATATTAGAAGCACTTATTTTGCTGATGTGCCTGTGGATGATAAACATCAAGTCAATTGTCTGATCAAGAGCAACCCAGATATGGAAATCTGAACTCTAAATGTCAAGATTTAAAAACAAACCCACATTTTTTTTTCATTTTCTCTCTTTCCTATTTCTCCATTAGGAATTTGTACTTCTTATATTTCCCATATTTGTGACAGTTTTAATTATTACAGGACTCTGAGAGTGGCTCAGAGGGAGTGTAGTAATAAAGCCTTAGTATAAAGCCTTTGTAAGACCACACCTAGAGTACTGCATCCAGTTTTGTTCACCACACTATAAAAAAGATGTTGAGACTCTTGAAAAGGTGTGGAGAAGAGCAACCAGGATGATTAGGGGACTGGAGGCTAAAACATATGAAGAACAGTTACAGGAACTGGGCTTGGCTAGTCTAGTGAAGAGAAGGACCAGGGGAGACATGATAGAAGTCTTCGAATATTTGAGGGGCTGTCACAGAGAGGAGGGGGGGTCAAGCTATTTTTGAAAGCACCTGAAGGCCAGGCAAGGGATAATGGATGAAAACTGATCAAAGAGAGATTCAACCTGGAAATAAGGAGAAATTTCCTGACAGTGAGAATAATCAGTCAATGGAACAGAAGTTGCCTTCAGAAGTTGTGGGAGCTTCATCACTGGAGGCTTTCAAGAAGAGACTGGACTACCATCTGTCAAAAATGGTGTAGGGTCTGCTTGGATTTGATGACCTACAAGGTCCCTTCCAAGTTCCAACTCTGTTAATCTGCAATCTGGCAGGGTACATAATTAATAAATTCTCCCAAATGCTTAGAAATAGTTTTCACCAGCCCAAGCGTGCTGTATAAGAATCCCGGTTATTGTTCCATATTCCTCTGAACCTGCCTTCAAGAACAATGACTCCCATCTTCAATAACCCCAATTAAAATGGCTTAAAACATGCCAGGTTGTCTTAACATCAAGTTTCTTCCTTGTAGGAGATCACCAATTTGGTCTAGGGGTCTCCAAAGTTGACAAGCTTCAGCTCCCAGAATTCCTCAGTCAGGCAACGCTGGTGGGGGAATTATGGAAGTTGAAGATCCCAAGTCTTAAAGCTGTCAGCTTTGGAGACTCCTAGTTAAGACACCAAAGTAGAATCAAGACTTTAAGTCCAATCTTGGTCATGAAAACCAAGTGAGCTGACCTTGGGCCAGTCACTCCCTCTCAACCCAACTCGCTTCCTAGCGTTGTTTTGTAGAAAATAAGAGGAAGGTGCATGTTGGATATATTTGCAACCTTGAGTTACCTGTAAAAAATAAATAAAGGTGAGATAATAAATAAATAAACTCTGTTTCTTCCTCAAAAAAAAAGAGAACAATGACATAGGAAGCATCCATTATTTCTTTTTTAAAAAAATCATGTTTGAAAAAAAACAACACTGTCAAACATGTCGAAGTGCATCCCAGCCGTCATGATCCCCACACCAGGAATTCTGACATGCTTTTGTGCATGAGGTTGGATTTGTGAATGCAGATCAGCCTTTCTCCTGGATGGAGGGTGGCTTTCCACTTGAAGAGTCTGACCTTAGTTCACCATCAAAGTATTGCTTTGAATCTGCTTATTAGCATGCAAAACAAACTTAACCACCTTGCAGTTAAGCACAGAAAGAAAAGAAGAAAGAACTTTCTATCTCTTGCTTCTTACTGCTGTTGGAAGTAGAGCACTGTTCTCATCTATATGAGAGAGAGAGAGAGAGAGAGAGAGAGAGAGAGAGAGAGAGAGAGAGAGAGAGAGAGAGAGACAGAGACAGAGACAGAGACAGAGACAGAGAGAGAGACAGACAGACAGACAGACAGACAGAGACAGACAGAGAGAGAGAGAGAGACAAAGACAGAGACAGAGAGAGGGGGGAGATCTTCATAAGTCAACAATTACTATATTTGCTCTTACTCCAAACTTCCTCCTGCTTTCTTCTTTTCTTTCTCTTTCTTTTTTCTTGATCACAATTACACCAGCCAAAGCTGATTAAAAAAGCCAGAGGGGCATCTTGAGCTTGCCACAAAAAAAAAAGTTCCCTCCACTAATTATTTGCCAATACAATTGTTCACTTCCTTTATGGATTTTTTTTTTTTTGCTAAATCCTATTATTAGTCTTGCTTTGCAGTTACTATTGTGTGTGACTGGAAGCACATCTCAAAGTCTACAGTCAGCCTTTTATTACAAAACATGTGAATGAAGGTTTGACCTACTGTTTGATTATTCCCCCTTTGAAGCTTTTGTGGAAACTACTGAGCTTTTCACTATAAATCACAGATGTTGAAATAAGCTCTCTCTCTCTCTCTCCCTCCCTCCCTCCCTCCCTCCCTCTCTCTCTCTCTCTCTCTCTCTCTCGCAATGTGAAATATCTTATTCCTCTGGTTTTTATAGGATGCAGGTAGAAAAAATTTCAATTATAAACATAATCCAGAATTCATCTTTCCTTCTAACTGCTATCAAAGAAAGAGAGAAAGAAAAGAAAGAAGAGAGAAAGAAAAAGAGAGAGAGAGAGAGAGAGAGGAAAGAGATAAAAGAAGGAAGGAGGAGGAAGAAGAAGAAAAGAGAGGGAGAGAGACAAAGAAAGAGAAAGAAAGAGAAAGAAAGAGAAAGAAAGAGAAAGAAAGAGAAAGAAAGAGAAAGAAAGAGAAAAAGGAAAGAGAGAGAGAGAGAGAGAAATGAATGAATGAATAAATGAATGAATGAATAAATAAATAAATCTTATATTTAGAGTTTCACATGCTCCCTCATAGTAAAATCAAAAGAGAAATGACAGAACTGTTTATTATCTGTTATTCATAACAGGCAATCCTCTAGGCAATCCCACCAATGAGTTTATACCTCTACTATAATAGGTCTGGCCCAACAAAGCTTTTATAAATTATAAACTGACTTCAAGGGTGATCTTGTCCTACCCCAGGTACAATATCCATTCCATAGCCATAAGACGCACATTCCTTGAATCTATTTTGGAGGGCATTGAGTCAGCCAGAACACTATTCCTTGAACAAAGAAGGGGAAGGAAAAACAACAACAACAATTTATAGCCTACCAGATCTGAACTTGAAAAATGCAGGCCTTGAGAGAATAGAAGAGATATCAAAAAATATGCAAGCACCATTTGCCTAGGGGAAGAGATTGAAGCACTCTTGGGAAGCCATGTTTGTTTGTTTATTAAATTCATATTGCCGTCTATTTGCACCTGGCGACTCAAGGCGTCTTACAGAATATAAAACCTCATATAAAAAACAATAAACTAATGAAAGAGAGAATCCTATATGATAAAATAACAAAATAACTCTCCACACACACACCCCACCTGCACCCCAGGGACAACACATCATACGAGCCATTTAATGGGCTCCATCCCACTCTGGGTTCCCCAGGCCCGCTGGCAGAACCAGGTCTTTAGCGCCTTCCAGAAGGGTATTAGTGTGGGAGCCGTTCTAATCTCTGGGAGGAGGATGTTCCAGAGAGAAGGAGCCAGGGTTCTACCAGTTTGGACTGGTTCTTCTGAACCAGTAGATGTGATGATCAGTTGGGAGCAAACCAGTGGTGGGTTCCTACCAGTTTGGACTGATTCTGCCAAACTGGTAGTGGTTTGGCAGCCTGGGTCACTGGAACTGACAGGCACCCAGGCCTGCCACACCCCTGATCCAGTTCCCCTGGCGGTGTCATGTTTTTGGCTTCTGTGTATGCACAGAACCATTTTTATTGTACTGTGCTTGCACA
Source organism: Thamnophis sirtalis (assembly GCF_051295495.1). Classification (NCBI taxonomy): domain Eukaryota; kingdom Metazoa; phylum Chordata; class Lepidosauria; order Squamata; family Natricidae; genus Thamnophis; species Thamnophis sirtalis. The sequence continues at coordinate 14,743,565 of NW_028261392.1, forward strand.
TGCAAGCAAGTGCAGAAATGCTGCATGCCCATGAGTGAATCAGCAGTAGTGGCTGCCATAACTACCCCCTGGAGTGAACCAGTTTGCTCCCATGATCAGGTGGGCCCACCTTCCCCTGCACTTTACTGACCTATATCTTCTCAGCTGAGTCACAAAGCAGAGTGGATTGCCGCGGCTCAGCTGTTTTCCTCCCCAGTAGTAAGGCAGAAGGCAAAGTCATTCAAGATGAATAGGACACCGGAGGCTAAAAGTATGAAGAATACTTGGAGGAATTGGGCATGTCTAGTTGAATTAAAAGGAGCAATAGCAATAGCAGTAGACTTATATACCGCTTCATAGGCCTTTCAGGCCTCTCTAAGCGGTTTACAGAGAGTCAGCATATTGCCCCCAACAATCCGGGTCCTCATTTTACCCACCTCGGAAGGATGGAAGGCTGAGTCAACCCTGAGCCGGTGAGATTTGAACCGCTGACCTGCTGATCTAGCAGTAGCCTGCAGTGCTGCATTTAACCACTGCGCCACCTTGGCTCTGGACTCTGGAGGACTAGGGGTGACATGATAGCAACGTTCCAATATTTGAAGGAATGCCACAAGGGAAGAGGGGGCCAATCTATTCTCCAAAGCACCTGAAGGCAGGACATGAAGCAATGGGTGGAAGTTAATCAAAGAAAGAACCATCCTAGAACTAGGGAGAACAATTAATCAGTGGAAGGAGTTGCCTCCAGAAGTTGTGGGTGCTCCAAAACTGGAGATGTTTAAGAAGAGATTGGACAGCCATTTGTCTGAAATGGTGTAACCTTTCATGCTTGAGCAAGGGAGGTGGACTAGAAGATCTCCAGGCTCCCTTCTAACTCTGTTATACACCAAGGTACAAAAGTATGGAAAAAACAGTGTGTCACATTTATCAGAATCTGGAAGAGGCTCTGCAAATGTCACAAGCAATTTAAGAAGATTGTTTAGGAAAATCCTAAATAAGTTGTTTCTTCTTCTTGCTCTCTGAGCTTGCTTGTTTTCTAGCAGATATTTCATTACCCTAACTAGGTAACTCCTCAGGACCCCACAGTCGTCTTTCTTCTTCTTCTTCTTCTTCTTCTTCTTCTTCTTCTTCTTCTTCTTCTTCTTCTTCTTCTTCTTCTTCTTCTTCTTCTTCTTCTTCTTCTTCTTCTTCTCCTCCTCCTCCTCCTCCTCCTCCTCCTCCTCCTCCTCCTCCTCCTCCTCCTCCTCCTTCTCCTTCTTCTTCCTAGAATATTCCTGCAGGTGCAGGGTCCACTTTTTGGATCATTGACTGCCACTTTGCATGGTCAGCTGCATCTCCAGGGCGCAGGCCTACAGCTTGCATGTCTTTGTTGATGGTGTCTTGCCACCTCTGTTTTGGGCGCCGGAGAAGTTGCTGACCATTGACTTCCACTTGGTAGTCAGTCTTGGCCACGGTGGAAGGTGCTGCTCTCAGGAACATGTCCATACCAAGGGAGCCAGCCTTCTCTCATCTTCTCTATAATTGGTGCCAAGCCAAAATGCTGTTGAATGGTGTCATTTGTGATGTAGTCAAGAAGGGAGATGCCCAATATCCAATGGAGCATTTGCATTTCCATGGCATGGAGATAGCTTTCGGTCCCTGTTGTTGCTGCCCAACATTAGTATCAGAGGTGGTATTCAGCAGGTTCTGACCAGTTCTGGAGAACCGGTAGCGGAAATTTTGAGTAGTTCAGAGAACCGGTAAATACCACCTCTGTCAGGCCTCGCCTCCATCTATTCTCTACCCCCCGAGTCCCAGCTGATCAGGAGGGAATGGAGATTTTACAGTATCCTTCCCCTGCCATGCCCATCAAGTCACACCCACCAAGCCACACCCACAGAACCGGTAGTAATTTTTTTTTGAATCCCATCACTGATTAGTATGTCTCATTGAATTACATGGAATTGAAGCTGAGGAAAATGGTTTTAAAACTGCAAGCTCAGTTAGGCATTTGTGTCATTTGACAATTGATCTGGTTGCTTTTAAAAATACAATGAGCAGATTCGAACACGGTCAAATTTAGAGCAGAGTAAAACAGACTTACTGAAAACTAAGTAATGCTGATTTCAATGGATCTATTCCCAGTCTGACGAAGTAATAATTAACCAGCATTTTCCTGTTCTTTTTCTGAGCAGTGATTAATGCCAGTGCAATAAATCTAAGTTTGTTCACAAAGATGCATTCATAGCAAAGTGACAGCCAATAATAAATGTGTTAACTTTTCAGTTATTGTACTAATGTCTGCTCCAAGTAAGACTTCCCATAAATGTAACTTTCAAGGCAAATTTTCTGTCCAACAAGGAAGACATCTTTTATGATTTGCAGTGCATGGCAAACTTAACCAAATGTGAAAAAAAACTATAATTTAATAAATATTCTTTGAGATGAAATGAGACAGGGAAATGTTTGGTAAATTGGTTTGAGTACCTTCCAGTCATCTAAGCTTGACTAATTACCACTTCTGTGGAATGCTATTTCATTTCCTGTTTCTTAGCAGTCATGCAAAAAAAACAAAACAAAATTTAGATCATCCAATATTCCATTCAGTATTTTGAGCTGACTTAGCTCATCAAAATAATGCTGAAATAATATTATTGTGAATAATTAGAATATTACCCATGATCTTCGATGTATGGCTTACAAGTGAGGGCAAAATTTATGTTGCTTTAAGCAAGACAGTTGTTAAGTGAGTATTGCCCCATTTTATGCTCTTTCTTGACATGGCTGTTAAGTGAAACACTGCTGTTGTTAAGTCAGTGGCATGGTTGTTAAGTGAATCTAACTTCCCTGTTGACGTTGCTTGTTAAAAGTTCTCAAAGGGTTATCTCATGACTCTGGGACATTGCAACCATCATATAAATATGAGCCATATGCCAAGAGTCCGAATTTTGATCACATGACCATGGGACTGCTGTGTGAACAACAATCATAAGTCACTTTTTTTCAGTGCTGTTGAAATTTCAAATGGTCACTATATGAATGGTTCTAAGTCAAGGATTGCCTGTATTGGATTTGTATACAAATCTTCCAGTGGTGGGATTCAATTTTTTTTAATACCGGTTCTGTGGGCGTGACTTGGTGGGCATGGCTTGGCTTGGTGGGTATGGCAGTGGAAAGATACTGTAAAATCTCCATTTCCAACCCACTCCAGGGGAAGGATACTGTAAAATCCCCATTCCCTCCCCATCCCACTAACCTGCTTTCCAGCTCCGTTCTCCTGTGCAGAGCAACAGAAGAAGACCAGGCCAATTAAGCTGGGACTCCGATCAGCTGGGAATCGGGAGGTAGCAAATAGATTGGGGCGGGGCCAGCCAGAGGTGGTATTTGCCAATTCTCCGAACTACTCAAAATTTCCGCTACCGGCTCTCCAGAACCGATAAGAACTGGCTGAATATCATCTCTGAAGTCTTCTTGTTAAGATTGGGTTGCTTGTATCAAACACTTAATTGTACCATTTGTACTGTTACCAATTTAATTCATTGTAAAAGAGTGGGCAGTTTCTGAATACCATAGATATGTGAATAGTTGACAAAGACCCAAAGACTCTTTGCGACTATTTCTTCTTTCTCCTTCGAATGACCACTATCTACCATGAAATTTGAATTTGTTGGAATAGCTTCATCAGCAGCATGGGGAAGAGAGCCATGGATTTAGTCTAAAAACAGTTCTCTAAATCACAGTCCAATTTCATTTGCAGAACTGCGTATTTTGTCCATTCCCAGATGTTATGGATCACCGAAAATCATGGAAACATCTGACTGTCAATAAAACACAGGACAGTTGGTGTGGAAGAAAAAAAAACAGTTCATGCAAGGCCACTTCATTTATAAAAGTTCTACATGTAAATTCACTAAGTCTTTCCAAGAACTTCCTGTGTAAGGCAACAATGCCACTTATTGTCTACAACCCTCCTTGACCCTCGCTGCAGCTATCATTGTAAGGCTTGGGTACCAAATGCATCGAGCAGGGGTGGTATTCACTTACTTTTGACTACCGGTTCGGATGAACCGGCCCGAACCGACTGGATACCACCTCTGGAGCAGGGGTGTCAAACTCAAGGCCCGGGGGCCAGATCTGGCCCTTGGGGCACTTAGATCTGCTCTGCAGAGCGCCTCTAGAAACAATGAAGGACTGGCCCATGCTGCCACTGTCAACAAAATGGAGCTTGCAAAGGCTGCAAGTGACCCTGTCAATCTCTGTTTTCACTGGCAAAGGGTTGCAAGAGGCCGTTCGCCAGCAAAAACGGAGCTTGGGACCCTGTTTTTGCTGGCAGAGCACTGAGGCCACCACAGGCACCCCCGACGTGAGTGATATTGAACTGGCCATGCCCCCATGCCTCCTTGAGGTCAAACACAACCCTGATGTAGTCCTCAATGAAATCAAATTTGACACCCCTGGCATAGAGTACATATTTCCAAAATGAAAGATCCTTATACTAAATGCCCTTTTCAAGGACATCTCAAGGATAATGACACACCAAGACTTAAATAAATGACACTGAAACAGCCACAACATCTAAAAGGCTGTAATGCTTGCAAGGAATTGATCGGCCCTATAATCCTCAAATAAGAACATTTTATTAAAACTCTTAATTGTTTACCATAGTTATGGTTTACATGTGGATTTTCCACAAATGTCTTCAGCTGAGTACCATTTTATGGAGGACTTTTTCTTAGTATGTAAAATTCAACCCCAGTTGAAAAAAATATGTTTTGCCTTCATAAAGGTAAAGATAAAAGTTTCTCCTGTGCAGTCATGGTCAGTGCACATCTCTCTTTCTTTGCCAAGGAAATCGGGATTGTCCGAAGAAATTTCCATAGTCTATATGACTATATGCCGAAGTGCACACAACACTTCCCACTGAAGTGATACCTATTTATCTATTTGCATCGAACTGCTTTTGAACTGTTAGGTGGGCAGGAGCTGGAGCAAGGAACAGGAGCTCACCCTTTTCATGCAGCATTCGGCTCTCAAACCTGGGTTGTTAGCTTTTCAGCTAATAATTGCAAGCTGCCTGAGTCAATTCTCACCGGCTCAAGGTTGACTCAGTCTTCCATCCTTCCGAGGTTGGTAAAATGAAGACACAGATTGTTGGGGACAATAGGCTGACTCTGTAAACTGCTTAGAGAGGGCTGTGAAGTATCATGAAGAAGTACATAAGTCTAAGGGCAGGGGTGGGCTTCAAAAATTTCAGCAATGGGTTCTCTGCCTGGCAGGGCCAGCTGGGGTGGTATTTGGAGGTTCTCTGAACCAGCCATAATGTTAGCTATGGGTTCTCCTGAACACAGGTGAACCCATAGAAGCCCACCCCTGTCTAAGAACTATTGCTATCTTTAACCACTGAGCTATCATGCCCCCTGATTTACCTTCATAGTAGATTGAATATTCATAGAATATCCATATCATAGAAGTGCCCCAGAATCTGATAATGAATTGTATTGATATAAACTTAAACATCATAGCAGGTTACCATATTTTGGAGTATAAGACACACATTTTTTCCTCAAAAAAGAGGCTGAAAATCTGGGTGCATCTTATACACTGAATACAGCATTTTTTGCCTCTAGAAACTCCGCCCCCTTCACCAAAATGGCCGTGCATAGCTTGTAAGAGGCTTTCAGAGAGCTCCTGAGGGCTGGGGAGGGCAGAAATGAGTTTTTGCTCAATTATGCCCCCCCCCAGCCCCCAGGGCACTCTATAAGCTTCCTAAAGGCTATCCATGCACTTTTGGGGGGGACAAAAATGGGCCATTTTTTGCTTGTTTTTGACTCCCCCCCCCCCCCAGGAATACTCTACATGCCTCTTAAAGGCTATTCATGCCCCCGCTTTTTTTTTTTTTGGAAAAAAAAAACTGGACCCATTTTTGTGAAAAATGGGTCGTTTTGGGGAGGTTTGCCAAGTGCAAAAGCTTTTTTTTTTTAAAATGCCTCTTCAAAACCTTGGTGCGTCTTATACTCCGGTGCGTCTTATATTCCGAAAAATACGATATATTCAGAGCTCAAACCATAATAACATTTGTTGTTCAGTTAAACTTCCCTCAGTCTGCATAACTGTAATTCTGCAAACATTGGCTTCTTCATTTTGTGTTGGAATTTCTTCCTGTGAGGTGACAGGATTTTCCAGTGGCTCAGGTGAGTGCAACACTGTTAATGAAAGATTAAATTGCAGCTGAACCAGTCGTATTTTTTTTTAAAAAAAATGAACCTGAGAGAAGTTCAGAAGTACATAAGTGATGCCATTTTATACAGACCATGAGAAATCTTGGCTTCAGGATTTAAACTGAGCAATATAAGCTTCTTTGTTTTTTACAGTTTCCCAGCAAAAGAAAAGGTCTTCATTTCCCATAAATGCCTTGCTATTAACCTGCTTAACTAATTGTCCGATTAATACAACACATAGTCAAATTTAAATTAAAGAATAAATTGATGGTGAAAGGACAGATTTATCTTAATAAGGATTTGAACTGGGAAGTTTTACAATTAGGCTGAGGGCTACATTTGGCTAAGCCCTGAGAACCAGGCAAAACCAAAATGACTTAAAAGAATATTTGTTTATCCAGTAATCTTATTTTAATTCAATGTTATTACAAGTGGGGAATGAAAAATACTTAAGCAATAGCAATAGCAATAGCAGTAGACTTATATACCGCTTCATAGGCCTTTCAGGCCTCTCTAAGCGGTTTACAGAGAGTCAGCATATTGCCCCCAACAATCTGGGTCCTCATTTTACCCACCTCGGAAGGATGGAAGGCTGAGTCAACCCTGAGCCGGTGAGATTTGAACCGCTGACCTGCTGATCTAGCAGTACCCTGCAGTGCTGCATTTAACCACTGCGCCACCTTGGCTCTTACTTAAGGGGACTTCCCTTTCTATAAAAAAAAATATGTGCACCTTCTTCAGAATCTGAAAGGAAAATATCAGACAATTCACTTTATTTGATAGCATATGACATGATAGCAATTTTCCAATATCTCAGGGGCTGCCACATAGAAGAGGGAGTCAAGCTATTCTCCAAAGCACCTGAGGGAAGGACAAGAAGCAAAGGGTGGAAACCAGGGGTGGGTTTCAACCGGTTCGCGGCGGTCCCCGCGAACCGGTTGGTCGGCGAACCCGGAAGTAAGTAACTTCCGGAATGGCGAAGGGCCCGCCCGCCCGCCCGCGCTCCTTACCCGGTTTTGACGAGTTCTACGCTTCCACGCATGCACAGGACGCATACAGCGCCTGCGCGATCCTCCAGGAACAGCTGGAGCATCGCACAGATGCTAGTACGTATGCATGCACTATGCCCGTGCATGAGGATGCCGCTGGCCCCGTTCCAACCGAACCGGTTGGAACGGGGCGAGAAACCCATCCCTGGTGGAAACTAATCAAGGAGAGAAACAACCTTGAACTAAGGAGAAATTTCCTGACAGTGAGAGCAATTAATCAGTGGAACAACTTATAAATGCTCTGACACTGGAAGTTTTAAAGAAGAGATTGGATAACCATTTTCTGAAATGCTGTAGGGTTTCCTGTCTAAGCAGGGGGTTGGACTAAAAGACCCCCAAGGTCCCTTCCAACTCTGTTTAATTAACCATTTGGAAGTCAGATAATTCAATTTAAACCCATGCAGTTGTAACATGTAAATCTCTAAACATAAACCAATATCCCAGCTGTAACAGTAGCCCGTCACTTTCTAGTGCTTCTCTATACTCAGTATTAGCAAAAAATGAGGATATTTGGTGGCATTCTTCATCTTAACAAAACAGCTGTTCTTTTAAAAGCAGTGAGTGTATATTTCTGTTATTCTTATGAACGTAACTTCCTCACTTCCAGATGAGGGCGTCTTCAGGCTAGCATAAATTTAGTATTGACTAAAGAGCATGATCGATCCTGGACTCTAAGTTACTGGTATGTAGCTAATATATTCCTAGAAACCCATTAATGCAGGGTAAGACTGCAGCAACAGCAGCCCAGAAAGCTAAGAGGGAGGCATATCAGGGATGGGTAACTCCGGGTATTACTGCCGGTTCAGAGTGTGCAAAAATTTTGTGCACACATGGTCACTTAGCTCATGCACATGCCAGATGTGCGCTCCATGTGCATGCACATTTGCTCAGAAATAGGTCTACACTTGTGCAAGACATTAAAAAAATGTGCAAAGAAAATTGTTCTGCGCATGCACAGAACCAAAGATCACGATGGTGCCGCTGTAGGAGAACCAGTTTGGGGGCATGGCAGGCCTGGGTCGCTGCAGGCTTCAGAGCCAAACCACTACCAGTTCAGCCAAACCAGTCTGAATCAGTAGGAACCCACCACTGAGGCATATGATGAGTTGAAATTCAACAGCATTTAGAGAGTAACAAGGCCCCATCTCTGCCTTAACATATTCATTACCACTTGCTTAGAGACAACTGTATTCGCAAAGTTACCTAGCTTAGTCCAGACTGATTTTGCTAACTATGGCAGTGACCTATCTCTCCCATGTTCTGTTACCCAACGTTCTTTATTTTATGATCTAAGCAGATTAATCTAATTGCATTCCAAAATAAATCTCATTTTCTACCATTGCGCTTTGTGGATCCATCTAACTCAATATCTATTGGAACTTGCACTCACTCTCCATGGCTAATTCACCACTGGACAATGTCATGGCCAACTCATTATGGGACAACTTGCCATGGACAATTCATTGTTTTATTAATTGTTTCATTCTGTTACTTTTATTGGCAGTGACCATGGTTTTGTCCAAATTATTGTAACTCTTGTATTTCTGCACTGACTTTCTTTATTATGTTATTATTGGCCATGGTTCATTGAAATTAACTTTTGTATTTATTGAACTGTCTTGCAGTGAGTTGGCCATGGTGAGTTGACCCATTTTGCTCAGGTTGGATGATCAATAGGTATGTCTTCTTTTTAATGAGACTGCAGTACCAAAGCTTTCTATCATCTCTGAAGTATAGATTTAGCAACATCTAAAACAAAGATGTTTAGTTTGATGGAAGCAGTGCCTCACTGCTTGGTTTGGTGGCAGCACCTCAGATAGAAAGTCCATACAGAGAGTGGTAAGGACAGCTGAGAAGATTATAGGAAGTTTTCTTTCTGTCATTCAGGATACTACTTAAAAAGTGCTATGTGCTTAGAGATCAAAGCATTGTTAGAGAGCCCACACACCCACGTTATGGTCTGTTTCCGTAGCTCCCCTCTGGGAGGAGGTATTTCTAGCAGGACTTCCAGATTCTGTAACCACTTTGTTCTCGATGCCACCCATCTGGCAAACTCTCAAGATTTGTTTTTCTCACCACGTACATGTACACATCCGAACTACACTGTGTTGTTTCTCTGTATCATATAATATATCTGGATATGTGCATAATTTTGTATTTACTGTATTTTTCGGAGTATAAGATGCATGGGAGTATAAGAGGCACCAAGGTTTTGAAGAGTCAAATTAAAAAAAGTAGGTAGTTAGATAGAGGGATAGAGAGGGAGAGAAAGAGAGAGAAATACAGTAGGTAAGTAGGGAAAGAGAGAAAGAGAAGGAGAGAGAGAGAGAAATACAGTGGGTAGGTAGGGAGAGAGAGTTTGTCGGTAGGTAGGTAGGTAGGTAGGTAGGTAGGTATGTAGGTAGGTAGGTAGAGGGATAGAGAGAGAAATAGAGAGAGAGAGAAATTGATAGGTAGGGAGAGAGAGAGAATAGTTAGGTAGATAGATAAAGGGATAGAAAGAGAGAGAAATAGAAAGAGAGAGATAGAGATAAAGAAATACAGTAGGTAGGTAGGGAGGGAGAGAGTGTGTAGGTAGATAGGTAGGTAGAGGGATAGAGAGAGAAAAATAGAGATAGAGAGAAATACAGTAGATAGGCAGGTGTTTCTGCTCGCACAGCACTTGATCAATGTAATTCTCATCAATCAGTTAAAGAGCTTTCCAAAAGGGGAAAAAAGTTTTTGCACTCTGCAAATCTCCCAAAAACGGCCTATTTTTCACAAAAACGGACCCATTTTCTCTTTCAAAAAAAAATTGCATGCATAGCCTTATGGAGGCTTGTAGAGTGCTGCTGGGGACTGGGGGGGGGGCAAAAACGGCCCATGTTTTGCTCATTCCTGCCCTCCCCAGCCGCCAGGAGTTCTCTGAAAGCCTCCATAAGGGTATGCACGGCCATTTTGGTGAAGTGGATGGGGCTTTGGGAGGCAAAAAATGCTGTATTCGGTGTATAAGATGCACCCAGATTTTCAGCCTCTTTTTTGAGGAAAAAAGGTATGTCTTATACTCCAAAAAATACGGTATTTATTTATTTGGTCATGTTTATGTAGTGTATATTGGAGGTGGCGACCCTTGGAGAGCTGTATTCAACAGAATTTCATTTTAAGGGGCGCCGATTAGTGTACATTCAAAATGATAATAAAGTTGTTGTGCTTGTCTGTATTTCAAAGTCAAAGGTATTTTACAATCAAGAAAAACAGTGCCAAGAGTCTCACACCTTTGTGCTACGTTTTACACTTTATATGAAAGAGTAACTTGTTATTTATTTATTTCCTTCAAATTTATTCTAAGTCTAAGAGAGTCTATTTAATAAACAACAGGAAAAAAAATTTCCTTAAGAAAAACGGAGCTAGATTATCCCATTTCCAAAAAAAGAGAGGCAGTTTTAGCGCTTCTTTCAGGTCTGATCTCTCTTCTTTCTCATGTCCTTTGTTTCCCTTTTGTCTCTCCTGATGGATGTTCTGCGTTGAAACCGATGGTGTAAACTAAGTCCCACTGTTGCTGTCTGGTTTTAGTTACAATGTCTGTTTGTTGACATCTCACGTGAAGGCTTGCTGCGTCTCTGTCTCCTCCGTTTCCCTTCTAATTAGGCTTTGCCCTCAATTAAGTTAATGATGCAACTTCTTTTCCCCCCTATGGATCATTTTGCCCCTTCGCTCAATTAGCAGAATGCTGAAAGACGCATCCCTCTTTTGGCCAGGAGTTGGTTGCCTCGTGGGATTGTTGGCTGTTTGGCTCTGAGACATTCTGGGCAGGGAGAGGAAATGTTTACTGGCACTGCACAACTTGACATAATTGAGGCGGAGAGGAAATCTGATGTCAGTTGGGAGATTGATTGCAATTTAGCTCAAGATGAGAAAAAAAAAGAGACTTCTATGCGCCAGTTGACCTTAAGAGGCAAACTTCTGAAGCCTCTGCTGGAATCGGTAGACAAACCAAGCCTTCCTATGTAGATGCTGTGCACCTGGCTTTCTCTTGAAGAAGAAATGGGACAACTGTTTGTCTGAAATGGTGTAGCATTTCCTGCTTGAGTGGGGGGGGGGTTGGACTAGAAGACCTCCAAGGTCCCCTCCAACTCTATCATTCTGTTGTTTTGTAGCCCAACCACAAGATCCTGTGAACTGTGATCACTTATTCATCCTGCAGCTGGAAAGTAAAGGCTTAAAGATGATGTGAAATGATCATCCATAGTTCTGATTTCAGCTGGCCAGTGGAGGAGTTTAATTTTTTTTTACTACCGGTTCTGTGGGGGTGGATTGGTGGGCATGGCTTGATGGGCATGGCAGGGGAATGCTACTGTAAAATCTCCATTCCCACCCCATTCCAAAGGAAGGTTACTGCAAAATCCCCATTTCCTCCTGTTCAGCTGGGACTCGGGAGGCAGAGAATAGATGGGGCGGGGCCAGCCAGAGGTGGTATTTACCAGTTCTCCAAACTACTTAAAATTTCTGCTACCGGTTCTCCGGAAGTGGTCAGAACCTGCTGAATTCCCCCTCTGGAGCTGGCACAAAATGAATGTACATCTGAAGATACAGAAGTCTGAGCTGTAGCAAAACCCAGAGATAACACCTTCCACCATTTTAGAGGAAAAATACCAATCACTATTTAAGACTAAGCCAGAAATTCTAAAAACTGGGGAAAAAATATTTGAATATGTGATAGGTTATCTACAAACCAGAGTGGATCTGTGCAGGACACAGGTTTGAAAGTTCATGTTCTGCAACTTGGATTTTTTGCAGCAATTTGACTGCTAGTATGTAATAGGAATGTCAGGCCTGCAATTATATTCCTTTTAGAATTTTGGCCTGCCACACTTTCTCTTATTTCATTATGCTGTTTCATTAGTATAGTTGATGGGAGGGGGGATAGACAGGAGTAGGATTGTGGAATGTATTGTTTTCATTCTTTAGTAGAAGCCAAAGTCATCTTTTGTCTCCGCACTTTTACACATGACCGGAAGCAGCTGGGTGTGGATACCAGCGTGAAAGAAGAAGATTGGACCATGTGATGGATTGTGGGTGTGGGGACAAGATCATGAACTTTTAACTGGGTGGAATTCTGATGTCATTCCAGTATTGGGATTTCATGGCATAATGCCAAGATGTCTGATTTATTAAATTGGAATTTTAAGGATCGTTTAAGGATCTCTGATTTAATTCTACATGATACTTGGAACGCTGACAAGGAATACATTTGGTTGGATCCAGCAATGCTCTCCTGACATTTTTATATCATTATTTTTCACTGGAGTCCAGAATTCACTGGATTCTAGAAGCAGTAGGAATTCTTGTGCATTTGTTACTTTGGTATTCAACTTTTCAATTCTCTGTTACTGACATAAAGAATAGTCTTTTGGAACAAACCATGATACTTGAAACGAAAACATAAAATGCTTCAGTTGATTATCTCAAGATACAGACATTGCTGATTTCCCAGTATCTAATTGAGATTGATCTATCTAAAAAATTTAGTACTTGCAGTTAGGAAGACTACTAGGAAATTCCATGATCTAAATTAGATTTGGAAACAAACAAACAAAGAGATGGATGAAATCTCAGAAGTCCTTAATTGCAAATGCCTCTGTGAAGATTCTCAGCCATCCAGATCATGGCTGCCTCAAAGATGCTTTTCCAAAGGGCAACTGGACTTTCTTTCTGGTTTTTTTTTTTTTGTGTTAGAAAATATTTTGCATTTCCTCCAAGAAGCTTCTTCAGATCTGAAAGTGAAATGTTTTCAAAGAAAAAAAACAAGAAAGCCGGTTGCCTTTTGGAAAAGCACCTTTGGAATGGCCTTAAAACCCCTTCCATACATTGCCAAGAAAATGATATGGATGCACCCATGATGCCATCAGAAATTAAGCTTAATATTTTATTTTTATATAAATGTTTGTAAAGTTGTTTCTGATTCATTGTAATTACAGTAACCATCTTGATTTTAAATAGCATTCCTTTCTCCCTTCTTGATAATGCTAAAGGTAAAGGTTCCCCTTGCATTTATGTCCTAGTCATTCCTGACTCTAGGGGGCAGTGTTCATCTCCGTTTCAAAGCTGAAGAGCCAGTGTTGTCCGAAGATGTCTCTCTGGTCATGTAGCTGGCATGACTAAATGCTGAAGGTGCATAGAACACTGTTTACCTTCCCACCAAAGTGGTCCCTATTTTTCTACTTGCATTTTTACGTGCTTTCGAATTGCTAGGTTGGCAGATGCTGGGACAAGTAACAGGAGCTCACTCAGTTACATGGCGCTAGGGATTCGAACCGCTGAACCGCCGAACCGCCGATCTTTCTGATTGACAAGCTCAGCATCTTAGCCACCATGTCCCTTTTCGATAATGTTATAAACAAGTAAAAAACAACAACTTTTATGTGCTCCCTACATAGCAGAAAATGGAGGGATGGATGGATATTTGCTCAGGGATGCATCATGCATATGCAGTACAACTAAAATTGCTTTGTGCTTGCACAGAAGCAAAAAACAAGATGGCGGAGAACCACAAGAACTGGTTCGGGGCATTGCAGGTCTGGGACGCTGACAGTTCCAATAACCCAGATCGCCAAGCTACTACTGGTTCAGTCTGAACCGGTCGGAATTCACCACTGTACCAGTGGTGAGATTCAGCCAGTTCGCACCTATTTGGGAGAACTGGTTGTTAACTTTCTAAGCAGTTTGGAGAACTGGTTGTTGGAAGAAATCTCCTTTTGTTTTTTCCCCACTTTACAGGGCTAATCTGTAAGGAAGGCAGGAAGGGTCTCCGGTTAACCCTTATTACATTGTAATGGTTTAGTGGTTTAGTGGTTTTATTCAACTTGTATGCCGCCCTATTCCTGAGGGACTCAGGGCAGCTAACAAAACCGGAAGGGAAGGGAAACAATACAAAAGGAAAAGAAAACAAAGACAAACAACAATACAGAACCAATTTAAAAGGTCTCAACAAGCATACCAATTCGAGTTGGGATGGAACTCAGCAGCCCCAGGCCTGCTGGAACAGCCAGGTCTTAACGGCTTTACGGAAAGCCTGAAGGGTGGTGAGGGTCCGAATCTCCACGGGGAGATCGTTCCAGTAACAGCGAAGGTGAAGCACCCATTGACATGAGTGACGTTGAGTCGACCACGCCCACCCAGTCACATGACCACTGAGCCATGCCTACCCAACTGGTCATTAGGGCAGAGAACCAGTTGTTAAATTATTTGAATCCCACCACTGCATTGTACATATACATATACATATACATATACATATACATATACATATACATATACATATACATATACATATACATATACATATACACATACACATACACATACACATACACATACACATACACATACACATACACATATACATACATACATACATACATACATACATACATGCATGCATTTTCTTTAGAGTAAAGACTCTGAAGGAAATCTGAATAGAATCCGAATAGTTAAACATGCTTATATCATGTTTTTTGAAAGGCAGAAAAGTACATAACAGCTCTTTGTTTCTCCAGAATAAGTACAATGCAATCAGCCTTGGATGCAAGTCACATCAAACATCACAAAAAGCATTGTGTAACAGCCAAAACGACTTTCTCAATAAATCTCTCTATAAGCCTCGTTTTCTTATCATATTTGTTCCTGTTAGCAAGTGTTATGAATCAGCACAGGAACAAATAGCCAACGGGAAGAGATAATTAAAACGAAAGTATGAAACATTTTATGTCTAGATATCAGATCATTGCCGGATAACAAGTGCAGCTTTCCAAAATCGAAAACATGTTTTCCCAATGTAGCCTTCCACGTTTGTAATTAGAGACCTCTTGCACAACATCATTCATTGTTTGCAGCGCATTGCCTTTGTGTAAAATAATACAAATAGAAATTAAATCCAAATGGATGGACCCTCTGCTGATGGATGCCGATTTCCATTTTTAAGGGCCTTCCTAGAACTGGTGTAAGATCTGGGAGCTATCTTTTACATTTGGGCCTTCAGGCCTGCAACATTTTCTGCTGTGGAAAAATGGGAGGGGGGATTGTATGGCGTATGGGTGATTTATAGTCAAAATAACATTCTTTTCTCAGAGAGTCAAGGACACCTTGCCCTGCAGCTGCGGTGGTGTGACTGGGAGGCATCTCCAGTTTTGGATGGTGCCTGATTGGACCATGGGATGGATATGTGGGTGCTGGGCAGGGACTTGAACTTTCATTTGGGTGGGGAAAACCTGGAAACTTTCAGATTCGGGTTTCCCCAGATGTGCCAATATGACATCTCTAATAAAATGGAAGTTTGAGGAAACTCAGGGCTCGGAGTTTTCTTTCGTTGGGGTTTTTTACTTGGAACCCTGACAACCGTCCCATTTGCAAAGGACAGAGAAATCAAACGCAAAGGGGCACGTGGATTAGTGTAGGGAGGGGCAGCAATGGAGAAAAAAAAGTGATCAACTTCTTGGATGAGAAGCAAAACGTCCTCAAAGAAAAACCAGTAAGTCCAGTTGCCTCTTGAAAAAGCACCTTTGGGACAACCTGGATGACTGAGAATCTTCATAGACAAGGGTAACAGTCATTTAAGCAACACGGGAGACAGCCTCTCTGTGTCAACGTAGCTGGAACCTGGGTGTTTTCTTTCTCCTTCAGTAATGAAGGCATGTGCTTGTAAATTACATGTGCACTTTTGGGGTGGGGTCAGAACATTGCAAATAGCATCTGTCAAGCAGAAAAAGGAAATGATGGATTACCACAGTGTGTTTCTAATGCAGAGAGGGTGGATATACAAGGAAGTGTAAAATCGTGTTACACTATAAAGTATAAACAAGGCAGACTTCCAAAGTCAATAGGTGCTTCGTTGAATTCAACGACAGAGGCAGCTCTCATGAGTTCATTTAAATGCTCTGATGTTCAGATCATTTGCCTCTTGGGCTTTACATAACTTCAGCTTCCAACAAGGCCTCGGCCTTGCCCCGGACTTATACCTCTGAGCAAATTCAACACACAGTAAAACACTATGAGACACGTTATCCCCTTCATTGCAAGAGGCAACTTGTCTCTTGCATCTTCTCATGCAGCATGTATATCTGCTAAGACAGGGACCCCCAACCCCTGGACATGAAGATCAGGGGTGTGGTCCAGCCAGCACCATTGTTCTGCACATGCACAGAACTGAAAAAACAAGATGGTGACACCAACGGCTCTGACCGTGGAACTGGTTCGGAGGTGTGGCAGGCCTGGGTTGCTGCCGGTTCCAGCGACCCAGGCTGCTAAACCACTACCCGTTTGGCTGAACCAGTCTGAACCGGTAGAACCCAGCACTAATGACGATTAAATTGTACTGTTATGGCTGCTTGCAATCTTCGGTTTTCCTCAGGATGCCATAAACCTGGGCATATTTACTTGCTTGTAGGTCTGTACAGCTTGAAGGAAACTACCAGCCAATTTGCCCTTGCCCTTTCTGGATAGTAGCCAACAGCTAGTATGAAAAAGTAATTGCTCCCTTAGTTTTTGCTACCTGGTTGTGCCAACTTTAGATGCAACAAAACACTTCGTCTAATTAGTGATTAGTCTGTCACATCTCTGGATGGAAATTATAGCCCCTTTCTTCAATTCAGTAGCATTCTAGCATGAATTGCTCTTTTCAAGTCTTATTTTTCTATGAGGATTAGGACTGCCTTTGGTTTGGCTATTCAGAAATATTGAGCCTGCTCCTTATTTCTTGTATGCTTGCTTATAAATGTTTTAGATTGTTGTCTTCTTCTACGACACAGGGCACAAAACATCCTGCAGCCAAGAAGTAGTGCCACCTTTGCACTACTCAGGTGACCCTGAGACAAAGATAAACCTCCAAGTGGCCTCAATGACTCTCTAAAAAGAATGCAAATGACCAGCTGTCTGCAAGGAGTATAAATCCTTCCATTCCCCACCCTCCAGTCAGAACTGAAGAAGCTTCTTGGATGAGAAATGAAACCTCTTTTTTTAAAAAATCCAAGAAAGTCCAGGTGCCTCCTGAAAAAGCACTTTTGGGACAACCATGACCTGGATGACGGAGAATTTCCAAAGATATCTTCCTCTTTGATTTACTTAAGTTCAGTTGATGGACAAATGTCTAATATTCTCCAGTGATGGCTAGGCACTCGGTGGCCTGAGACACCAAA
Source organism: Thamnophis sirtalis (assembly GCF_051295495.1). NCBI lineage: Eukaryota > Metazoa > Chordata > Lepidosauria > Squamata > Natricidae > Thamnophis > Thamnophis sirtalis. Next base: position 14,760,956 of record NW_028261392.1, read on the forward strand.
ACATTCCCCAATTTATGGCAATACTTCACTACTGTTCCGTATTTAACTATTTGTATGTAGTTCTGATTGTAGAACGTAGTGTTTGGTTATCCGTCAGACAGAACTATTGCTATGTCATCTGAAAATTTCTACTTTTGACCCCTGTGTCCATGGATCATTCTTCTGGAATTCTGAAACATTACCCAGATGCTTTTTTTTTTTTAAAAAATGAATTTCTTTGTGAAACTTGCCCCATTCTGTTCCCCATGAATCCAATTTTCAGTTGGAGCTACAAATATTCTCCTTTATCATCTATCTATCTATCATACCTCTCCCTCCCTCCATCCCTCCCTCTCATCTATTGAAACCTATGACTTTACAAACCTGCTGAACTACAAGTCCCAGGGTTGTAGTTGGCCATGCTGACTGAGAATGATACCACATGCATTTCCCACCTATTAAAGATGAATGTGTCCCATGTTCTACTCTATTTCTATCTATCTATCTTTCTATCTGCCTGCCTACCTATCTACCCACCTGTCATCCATCCATCCATCCATCCATCCATCCATCCATCCATCTATCTATCTATCTATCTACCTACCTACCTACCTATCTGTCATCTATCTATCTATCTATCTATCTATCTATCTATCTATCTATCTATCTATCTATATCTATCTATCTATCTATCTATCTATCTATCTATCTATCTATCTATCTATGTACCTACCTACCTACCTACCTACCTATCATCCATCCATCCATCCATCCATCCATCCATCCATCCACCCACCCACCCACCCACCCACCCACCTACCTACCTATCATCTATCTGTCATCTATCTGTCATCTATCTATCTATCTATCTATCTATCTATCTATCTATCTATCTATCTATCTATCTATCTATCTATCTACCTACCTACCTACCTACCTACCTACCTACCTACCTACCTACCTACCTACCTACCTACCTATCATCTATCTGTCATCTATCTGTCATCTATCTATCTATCTATCTATCTATCTATCTATCTATCTATCTATCTATCTATCTATCTATCTATCTATCTATCTATTTTTGGGAACATGGATATTTGACAGCTGCTTCACCTCCAAATCAGTTCTGCCATATAAACTTTCCCCCATGACTTCGGTAAGCTATGACAACACAGAGAGATTTGCTCGGACCGTTGTATGCTTCTGTCTCCCACTCTTTGCATTGTACCCCAAGACATTGCTCCTGTGTCCGGATTGCTGACGGAAAAGATAATAATGGGACATTTACACCTGCCATATCCTGAAATCTACCACACCATCACAGATAGACTGCTGTTCTCTTGCCACCTCTCCAGAGTCCAGGAATAAATATAGGAGACAATGGAAGGTCTAATGCTTTCATGCCACTTTAGAGGTGGGTGGGAAATGTCCAGTAATTTGAAATACCCAAATTCAGAGAAAAAGAAAGTTGTCTGGTCTGTATCACAAAAGTTTAAAAGGAAAGGTAACTATTTGGGGGATGAAATAAACGTGTAGTAGGAAAATTGCAGTTTGGGAATTTCGGATTCTTTACTGAAATTTAATAGGTGATTCATTGGTGAATCTCATATCAGCAAATCAAAATGTCTTTTCATTGAAAACATGAATTCCTACCGGAATTGCAGTCCCAATTCTCCTTCTTCTCAGTCATACTTATTTATAAAAGCTTTAAATACAGTTTCAATCTTACGGGATTCTAACTGGTGATACCTCGTTCTTTCTAATAACATAGAAGTGTGACGTGAATTCACAGCCCCCTGTTTCCCACCCTTTCATAAAGTAGTCAGAGGTGCAGAGTGATGGCAGGAAACATTATAATCCAGTGAAATTAAGACCCATTTGCAGTATAACCTATAACACAGTACAAAAAAAGAGAGGGGGAAATTTGAGCTACTGTTTTTCAACAGCCGTCATTTACAGTACCTTCTAAACAGAACCAGCTCTGTCTTCCTCTTTTGAATGAAGGATGAAACATGTCTCTTCACCCAGTTATCCAAGGGAAGGACCCTAAATAGAAAGATGGTGTAGAGAATGAATGAATGAATGAATGAATGAATGAATGACCTTCTAAACAGAAACCAGCTCTGTCTTACTATTTTTAACGAAGGATAAAACATGTCTCTTCACCCAGTTAGCCAAAGGAAGGATCCTAAAAAAGAAAAAATGGGATAGAGAATGAATGGGTGAATATAGAAACTGGTTAGACTATAGTTGAGAATATTTCTTATCGGTACTGCAACTGGCCATCATTCTTTACCACGAAACTGGCAGATGACTTAAATGACACAAAACAGGATATGTGTTCCATTGAAAAGTCTGTTCTGACCTAGACTTCACCAAATCATGAAGCAGACTCCTTTTTATTGGGCTAATGTGAAATCCTAGCATTCACATCCAGCAAAGACCCGGCAAACAGTCTTTCAAAGGTAAATTGCAACGACAGACCTTATCAGTCCTTGGATAGTTGCCAGGCTGATAGCTTACAGACACAAGCTGTACAAGAAAATACTTGGCAAGGAGTCTCTCAGATAAGCAAATCTTCACGCTAAGGAACTAAGTGTCAAGTCACCTTTTGCTCCTATTTATTTCCTATGGGAGGGGCCGTTCAGAGTCCCCTTGTGCCTTTGCTCCCAAGTCGACCTCTGTTCCTTAATTGTTCCCTTCTTCTGACAGCTCTGCTCATGCGCACATCAGAAACAGGCTCCAGCTGTTCTTCAGCCCCACTTATCTCCAACTCCAAAGGTAGCTGATAACTGTCAGAGGGCCCTGGTCCCATCTCTGCCTCCGACACAGAGCCCTCATCAGAGCTTTCCCCAGACTCCAGGAATGGCCCATGTTCCTCCTCAACCTCTTCACTGACCGACTCTGCCACCAGCTTTGCTGGCCACTGGCGGGCCACAACACAGTCCTTTAACAGTACTTTTGTCCTTTAACATTTTATTATCGTTCTCACCACCCAGCATTGCATATATAGTAAATCAATTGTACTGACTGGACTGCAGTTTCTTTATTCATGTCAGAAATGCCTACAAATTATTGACATAACACATTCAACACACAGCCAATACAATAGGTATAAACTAAGTCATTGAAATATAATAAGTGTTTAAAAAAATGTAGAATAGATAGGATTAAAACTAAATTACATTTGTCCAGGGTTGGGCTATGTCGATGGCCTTCTCTCTCACCAGTATGAGGGTCTTCTTCCATACATGTAGAACAGTGGTGGGTTTCAAAATTTTTTGGAACCTATACTGTGGGTGTGGCCTGCTTTGTGGGAGTGGCTTGCCAACCATGTGACTGGGTGGGAGTGGCTTGCCAGCCATGTGACTGGGTGGGAGTGGCTTGCCGGCCATGTGACCAAATGGGAATGGCTTGCTGGCCATATGACTGGGTGGGAGTGGCTTGCTGGCCATGTGACTGGGTGGGAGTGGCCAAGACGATGTCACTGAATTCTTTGCCCCAATGAGTGAACTACAATAAGATTAAAATAAGTGCAAAAACAATAAAAGAGCTACTTACAGAAGGAAGATGACTGTTCTTGCCAGTCTTCAGTGTCACTGACTCCAATGAATGGGCTGTACAAAGAAGAGACACAGAAATGAACTCTTTCATTGCATGCACTGTATTGAAACCAGCACACAAAACAATAAAGACAGCTACTTACAGAGCAGTGGTGGGTTTCAAAAATTTTTGGAACCTCTTCTGTAGGTGTGGCCTGCTTTCTGGGTCCACTGGTGGAACCTCTTCTAACCGGTTCGGTAGATTTGATGGACCGGTTCTACCGAATAGGTGCAAACTGGTAGGAACCCACCTCTGATGTAGAAGGACATCGTATGCACCATAGCATATGTGAGATGGGTTGTTCTTCATCACATTCCCACAGGGTATCTTCTATGGGGAAACCCCATCTTGTTAGATTTTCCTATCCTGGTGCACAGTACATTTAGCAATTTACATACAGGCCAAGGTTGTCTTTGAACAGGTGGCAGGACTCTACTTGACTCCAGTATTATGGTGTTTTGTTTTCTTTCCATCTGGCAGCCAAAGAGCTGGAGTGCTGACATTTTAGTCCAACACTACTGATTGTTTTTGGTTTATCATCATCCACAGCAGTGATGAAATTCAATTTTTTTTTACTACCGGTTCTATGGGGATGGTTTTGTGGGCATGGTGTGGCTTTGAGGGTGTGGCTTTATGGGCATGACAGGGGAAGTTAGTGCAACATCCCCATTCCATCCCCACTCCTGGGGGAACGTTACTGCAAAATCCTCATTCCCTCCCTACCCCACTAACCTGCTTTCCAGCTCCGTTCTCCTGTTCTGGGCAACAAAAGAAGATCAGCTGGGAGGCTGGGAGGCAGCAGGGGCGGGGCCAGCCTATTTGCTGGTTCTCCAAACTACTCAAAATTTCCACTACCGATTTTCCAGAATACCACAAGTGGCTGAATACTACTTCTGATCAAAAGTATTCTTCTAAAAGAAGAGCCTAGTATCTATGCACTGCATTTTCTAAACAAGGCCCAACAATTTCAGGGACATAATACATCAAAAAGAGCTGATCACCTATTCTGGTGTATGAGGGAAACAGATGGTAACAAAACTAGTAAAAAGAGCTTTCCCTCCCCCTCTCTATGTATACATGGTAAATATTTGTTTGGCTCTTGTCCCTCCGATATCACAGCTGGGAGAGGAAGTCTCTTGTGAGAATTATTGACAGAAAGTTAGTTGTGGAAAGAATCCTTTAGAAGAGGATCAGAGAGGAACAAAGTGCATATGGTTGCAAAGAGATTAATGTCCCAGTTGACTCAAAATAGATACATTAAGCAGACTTGCCTGAACTTGAAACAGCAAATTCAGCAGAAATATTGAAGGAAAATTAAGCCTACAACTTCGTTTAACTCAGATCTGATATCCACTAAACCAGTGGTGGGATTCAAATAATTTAATTCTCTGCCCTAATGACCAGCTGGGTAGGCGGGGCTCAGTGAACATGTGACTGGGTGGGCGTGGTCAACTCAACATCACTCACGTCGATGGGCGCTTCGCCTTAGCTGTTACAATATAATAAGGGTTAACCGGAGAGGCGGTTTCTGTAAGCAGGGCAATAAAGATCAAGCTAGAAAGAACACCAGAAGGTTGCCCTGTAAAGTGGGGAAAAAAACAAAAGGAGATTTCTTCCAACAACCAGTTCTCCGAACTGCTTAGAAAGTTAACAACCGGTTCTCCCGAATAGGTGCAAACTGGCTGAATCCCACCACTGCATTAAACAAAAGAAAAGGCAAGATGCTCTCAGCATGTCTACCTTGGGGAATTTCACAAATAATTATTTCCTGGTGCTCTGTTTTATGAAATATTAGGATTTTCATCAAAATACATAAAGACAACAATAATATGTTTTGAGAGCCAAGGAGTTCAAATTCTCACTTGACTATGGCTCTTAACCAGTCAGTCTGTTTAATGGAAGTCACCAGGGGTGTCTCACAGTATGGTCCATATAATCAAGATGGAGCCATAACAATGTGATCAAAGGTCTGTGATCCACCTAAACGTAATTTGGAACTCATTATTGTGGACATCGAGACATGGTGACTCAGTGGCTAAGACGCTGAACTTGTCAATCAGAAAGGTCGGCAGTTCAGCAGTTCGAATCCCTAGTGCCACGTAATGGAGTGAGCGCCTGTTATTTGTCTCAGCTTCTGCCAACTTAGCAGTTTGAAAGAATATAAAAAATGCAAGTAGAAAAATAGGGACCACCTTTGGTGGGAAGGAAACAGTGTTCCATGCGCCTTTGACTTTTAGTCATGCCTGCCACATGTCCGCAGAGATGTCTTCGGACAGTGCTGGTTCTTCAGCTTTGAAACGAGGATGAGCACCGCACCCTAGAGTCGGGAACAACTAGCACATATGTGTGAGTGGAACCTTTACCTGTGGTCATCATGTTGTCTTTTTTGCAACCATGCCCTGCAGATATCCTTGCAATTCCACACTTTCCCTCTCATTGTTTTCCTTGTTGCCAGGGTGAAGACCACAGACCCCGATAATTAACATGCTTCCCCATGTTTTCTAGTCAACTTGGTCATGCTTTCCTCTAAATATAATGATTAAGAAACAAAATAACAGAAGAAGACCCAGATTATGGTAAGGAAAAGTGAGCAAAGATACAAAAAGTAAGTAACTTTTTTATCAGAAAAATCTAATATTTATTATTTGGTAACTAAAGCAGAAATCTAGATTTCCTAGTTCAAAATAAGGCCTTCCAAGATATTTAGGAGAGATTCTGGAACAATGAAGACAATTTTCCAAATTTAGAATTCTCAGACTGACTGATATATTCTGTGATGCATCATTGCAAGATTCATGGAAGGTTCTCTTCTCATCTTTTATACATCAATGTAAACTTTCTGTAAATTGGAGGATTTTATTTAGAAACTGTTCTGACCCCCCTCTGTATGGTGAGTCACACCGACACAAGGTTACTGTTAGCCATGCTTTATTCACAGTAATTACTCACAGACAAGACTTGGCATCAACCCAGACTCCCACAGATAAGAGATACACACAAGAGCTTCTCCAGCTTAGTAAAACGGCTGTGTCCAGCAAAAGGTCTCCTCCAAAAGTCTCTTCTTATATACTCTCTTGGGAGGAACCTAATCACAACCACCTGGGCCTGATTATCTCCTATGTCTCTGTAATTGCTGCCTGCACTTCTCCAACCTCTTCTGCCTGGCATCCAGGACCAACTCCCTTTGCTCCTCCCCACTGCTCCAGGGCCTGACATCTTCACCACTGCTCCAGTGCCTGACGTCAGGGAAAAACTCTCTTTGGCTTTCACCGCTGCTCCATGTCTCAGGTGCCTCCTGGTGGCCAACCAGCCTCTCTGGTCCCTGCTTGGAGTCTGAATCCTGCCCAGGGTCTCCCAACATTGTCCAGAGCTGACTCATAGGGTCCCTCGCTATCGGAGTCTGTCGGCAGCTCCAACGGCTCCTGCTGGGCCACAACAGAAACCTTAAGAGAGATAGAAGTTGCACCCACCAAATACTTTCATATGAGCACAGTCTGTTGAAATCAGTGGCACAAATGGACCTGCCTAGGCACTAACTAGAAGATTTGAGAATCAGAAGACTTCACAGGTCCAAACAGGTCCAAATGGCTCTTTGAGTGCTTAAGGTTGTATAAACAGGTGGCCAAGCTAAGTGCCTGAAGGACCCCATCCTGTCAAGTGGGAGTTCAGGCGCTTCAGCGAGCGGTGCACTGGATTCATACTAGTGGTCCACGGGATTTAAAATGATCAATTTAGTGGTCCCCAAGATCCAAAAGGTTGGTGACCTCTGATTTAAAGCATGGACCATATGGAATTGAAAATGCATAGCTGTTGTCTGCCACTTCTTCCCCCAATTTGCTATAATCTTGAGTGGTTTGTGACTTTTATGCTTTGTTTTGTTGCATCCACCATTCAAGCTTGGACTCAGAACTGATGCTGGAAATCAACATTTACTTTATATGGTGTCAGGCCATAAGTATAATTTGCTCTCTCCTGATAGCACATTGCCCATTCTCCTGCTTTCCAGATGTATGGGACAATTCTGGCAAACTGTAATAGTAGATTTGGAAGAGGCCCTGGAGATCTTCTAGTCCAACCCCCTGTTCAAGCAGGAGACCCTATACCTTTTCAGGCACATGGTTGTCCAGTCTCTTCTTTAAAAACCTCCAGTGTTGGAGCACCCACAACTTCTGGAGGCAAGTTGTTTCATGGATTGATCATTCTTATTGTTTGGAAACTTCTCCTTAGTTCTAGGTTGCTTCTCTCCTGGATTAGTTTCCATCCATTGCTTCTTGTCCTGCCTTCAGGTGCTTTGGAGAATTGAACTTGATAAAAACTTTTTTTTTCTTCATCTGGGTGCCTGAAACTGAGTAGGATGCCCTGGAGGACAACACTGAGAGGTTGGAAACTTATTTAGAGTCTGCAACAGAAGTGGTATTCACCAGTTCTGGAGAACCGATAGTGGACATTTTGAATAGTTCGCAGAACCGATAAATGCCACCTCTGATTGGCCCTGGCCCCATCTTTTCTCTGCCTCCCAAGTCCCAGCTGATCGGGAGGAAAAGGGGATTTTGCAGTAACCTTCCCCTGGAGTGGGGAGGTAATGGAGATTTTACTGTATCCTTCCCCTGCCGCGCCCACCAAGCCATGCCACAGCCATAGAAGCGGTAGTAAAAACATTTGAATCCCACCACTGGTCTGCAAGTCACGATATGTGTTTGGAAAGTTGCCTAAAGCTTTTGGGATCACACAATCACTCTTCCAGGAAAGAATCCTGTCAAACGAGCTTTGGAAATCACTTCTCAATTTCATAAATGCTACCCAACTCTGTAAAAACCTGAATTGGCCAGCATGAATAGAAATGAATTGAGGTAAGGACACAATCCATCCTCCCCTAAGAATTCTAACATTGTAAATTGCAGATGTCTAAATTCAAGAATTAACCATGATTTGCTTTCCACAGAAGAGACCACGGACTTTAACACATCTACCGCATATTTTATAATGCTTTCTCCGTTAAAGAGGACTGTAGCCAAACTAATGACTCACTGCATGTATGTGTTTTTTTTACTATCCAAGAGAGTTTAGAATAGAGTAGAATAATTGACCCCTGGCTCTTGACTTTTCAGTTTATTCTTAAGCCCTCTGCTATGTTCTTTTTCCTGGAAAATAACAAAACACACTATTTGGGGGTCGCTGGTCATGATTTGAGGAATGGGAATCCAAATGCAGCAGGCTTCATGTAGTTTACAGCTTGGCAGTCATTCAGAAGTGTTTAGACCAAGGAGAAATAGTGGGGATTGGAGGAGGGAGGGAGAGTGGGGGGATGGAAGGAGAGAGGGATGGAGGGAGAGTGGGAGGGAGAGGAAGAGGAAGAGGGAGAGGGAGACAGAGAGACAGAGAGAGAGAGACAGAGAGAGAGGGAGGGAGGGAGAGAGAGAGAGAGAGAGAGAGATTGTGTGTGAGAGAAATGTGAATCATCAGCAATAAAAGACAGAAATTGTAGACACAGGAAAATGCATATCATGAAAGACAGACAAAGGGAACTACATTCTGCTTTTCGCTTATGCATGCTAGTGGGAAAGCAGTGTTAAGTTTGTCACTAAGTGCCATGCATATTGCATACTAAGGACCACTGCTTAAATGAAAGCTCTTCTTCTCCAAATTGTGTATGTGTAGATGGGAACATTTCTGGCCTACTGTTGCCAAGTTCTTTTGTCTGCTCCACTTGGGAAATTAACTCTACTATGGAACGATGGAAAAGCAGCTCTCTCAAGCTCAACTGTTCTCTATTTTTCACTCCCTTTGTCAACCGGTCAGTAGTAAAAAATGGATATCCTATAATTGACACCAGGGGTTGAAAAACAAACCATTTCCAGACTTCACTAGTTCAGCTTACATTCTTATACCCATAGCTTCGCATCCCTCTAACCAAATGTTAATATATCCTGATCTACCCAAAACCAGAAAATGCCTTTATATAAAAATTAGATGATGAGTACTTCCAGAAGAAGCTTTTAGTCCAGGGGTCTCCAGTCTTGGCAACTTTAAGACTTGTGGACTTCAGCTTCCAGAATTTCCAGCAAAGCTGTGGTTGCCAAAGTTGGAGACCCCTGTTTTAGTCTACAATTGTCCTGTTGCACTCCCCAAACTGTATAAATGGCCAAGCGGTGTCATTTTCCTGTATTTCCCCATCATTTATTTTCTCTGTCCACCGAAAAGCCAGAGACAGCTGCACAATGTAGATGACAAGTTAGGGCCATCATCTTTTAATTGTCTACCAAACTACAACATTTAGGCTGTAAAAATCTGGGTGTCCACCAGATGAAAGCAAAGAATCAAGATTTTTGCAGGGCAAATGTGTGATGTTCATTCTGACTAGCAAAGCTTCACCAGTATCCTCATTGTTTTAACTATTGTAAACCTTCTGCATGAGCTAAATGGCATTTCAATTCTGGCATACAAACTACTTCATAAAATGCATACCTCAAGGGTCACTATTTTTGCTGTGAAAATTGGCAAATCTCTTTGATACAAGAAGCATTGTAGTGTTCAATGGCAGAGTCCGTTCTGCTAAAGCCTAATTATTCTTAGATTATTTTTTTTTAATCTAAAGAAGGCATTAAAGATGTCTTAATACTCTCAGTTGGAATAATAAGTTTACAAAAGAATTTTTGGGGGCTTAATCTTATATGTAAAGTGCGATTCTGTATATGCCATGTGATTTAAGGTAAAATTTCAGTACCTCTGCTTTGCAATTGCAAAGTTGAGAATTTAAGTGAATCATCATGCTTTATACCTTATAGAAAAGTGCTTACAATCTAGAGCTGGCTAGATGTTACAATTTTTATCATCTAATTCTAATTAAACATAACTGCCAGCAGTAAAAAGCCTAGTTGCTTTTGAATTGTGGTGCTGGAGATTGTTGAAAGTCCCTTGGACTTCAAGGAGATTAAATCAGGCAACCTTAAAGGAAATCAATCCTGATTGTTCTTTGAAAGGACAAAGACTGAAGCTCAACTATTTTGACCATCAAATGAGAAGAGAGGACTATTGGAAAAGACCCTGGAGTGGCCAAAGCCAGAGGATGGAAGAGGATGAGATAGTGACATAGTGTCATCGACACAATGAACATGAATTTGAGCAGGAGACAGTGGAGAACGGGGGGGGGAGGGGTCTAGCATACTATGATCCATGGGGTCACAAAGAGTTGGGCATGACTTAATGATTGAACAACATAGGATGCCTAGTAGTGCTTAAAGAGTAGATGCTTTTTTTTAAGCAAAAAGGAAATTGCTCTTTCCTACCATGAGGAAATATGTGGTTCAGGATAGATACTGGATCGTCTTGTAGACACCACACACGCGCAGAGGTGGGTCCCTACCAGTTTGCACCTATTCGGTAGAACCGGTTCGTCAAATCTACCGAACCGGTTAGAAGAGGTGCCACCAGTGGACCCAGAAAGCAGGCCACACCTACAGAAGAGGTTCCAAAATTTTTTGAAACCCACCATTCTCACACACACACACACACACACACACACACACACACACACACACACACACGAAATAAAGAAAGAAAGTAAGAAAAAAGAAAGAAAAAGAGTGAGAGATGAAAGAAAAAAAGAAAAAGGGGACAGAGAAACAAGGAAGGAGAGAGAAAGAGAGAGAGAGAGAGAGAGAGAGAGAGAGAGAGAGAGAACACATGTCCGACAAGCCACTCCCACCAGGTCACAAGGCTGGCAAGCCACTCCCACAAAGGAGGCCACACCCACAGAGTAGGTTCCAAAATTTTTTGAAACTGCACACGCGTTAGACTTAGTCCTTTCCTTAACCTCTGGGAAACAGCTGCTTCTTTTCTTTTCTTCCATCTTTTTAAGATGCCCTGCCTAAGGATAAAATTTGCTGCGATAAGAGGTAACTGGTCTTAGTTAATCTAGGAATGTAAAGTTTAAGCCCCCAAAGTGTGTGTGTGTGTGTGTGTGTGTGTGTGTGTATGTATGTGTATGTATATATATATATATATATATATATATATATAAAAAACAAACAAGAACAAAAATGTAAAACACATACATCCGTCTTCCATTTCATATAACGTGTCGTTTGGTTACAAGATTTTGTGCGTCCTTTCCATGATCACCGCTTGCAATTATATATCGAGTCACAAATTGTTCATTTGGTAAACATAGCTACATCATTGTTGTGTGTCAATTTTTCAATTCTAATTATTATTCCTTAATTTTAAACAAGGTATTCTAAATATTGACTCCATACATACAACATAATTTTGCATCAATAATTCAACTCCAATTATTCCTACATTTTAAACAGAATATTTTATATATTAAAACCATACATCCATTACGTCCTTCTAATCTGTTTAACAATGCTAAACCCTTAAAGTATTGCATATATCATTCTATTATTCTTAAAATATAAAAAGTTCTCCCACTTTTCCCATTACCATGATTTTTTATCTAACCATCGAGAAAACAAATCCCAAACCATGTAAAATTGTTCATCTTCTTGTTCTCTAATTTCAAATGTCAATTTACTCATTTCCGCACATTCCATAATCTTTTGAATAATTGTTGACTTAAGGTAGAGAAATATATTTCTAGAATGTTGGCTTCATTCTGCAAGGACAATCCTGAGAACATTTCAAATTCCTAACCACATGAAAATCAGTATCCTGTGGTATTTCACTATAGATAAATAATAATAATAATAGATTTCAAAGCTCCTCTTGTCAAAAACATCCTGGATTTTGATTGCAGAAGAGATAAACTGCCACATTTCCTGTTGGGTTGCTTTTTTAAGAAACCAAGGGAGTTACGTATCTAGAAAAACATTCAATCATGTGATCACATGGTCCATGGAAGCGAGCCCAGAGTTATAAATCTATTCTAGAAATATTCACCCCTGTAATCCTGATATACTAGTTTTTATTTGCGTAGTCAATACCAACATTGGGGAATGTGTACATGAACGCCTGACATTGAAAACCTGGCCCCAATGTTAACAGCTCAATTCCTACCATTTTTTAAAGTTTTAGCTTTATCAGAATGGAACACAAAAGATTTAGGGGGATTTTAGTCTCATCTTTGCTTTAATGTGAATTGAAGTGTCCATGCCACAAGAAACACGGAAGCTTCTTGGAAAGCTATATGGTAACTTCACATTTGCAAGCAAAAGGTTAAGGTTAGGTGAAGGTTTATTCAATTTGTATGCCGCCCTATTCCCGAGAGACTCAGGGCGGCTAACAATCTGGGGGGTGGGGGTTACAAAAAGGACACCACCGCTTGAAATAACTATTTCATTTGATCTAGTAGGGCAGCTTTTATCACTAAATTTCTAGGCTTTCTTTAACATTTTCGGTGGCTTGAGAAAACAGTTCAGATAAATTGTGGGTAACTACTGTATAATATATTTCAGTGATGGTGAACCTTTTCCACACTGAGTGTGGCAGTGGTGGGTTGCTGCTGGTCTTGACTGGTATGGCCATACCGGTAGTGGCCTGGAGCAGCTGAGAGCATACTGGTATGGTGGCTTGTTTGGCCTATCCACCTGTCAGCACTCTATAGCTGTATTTATGCCAAAAGGCACACTGCCTATGCTTGCACAGCATGTGGAGCCTGCGGGTGCCCCGACAAGCAGCTGAGTGTTGCAGGGGTGGTGGATTGAGCATGCATGCACAGCACACATCAGGAGCGTGCACAGCGCATGTCAGGATCATGCATGGCAGACCACAATCAGCGTACAAGTAAGGTAAGAGCAACCCACCACTGAAGTGTGGGCATGCATGCGGGAGCATTGGAAATTGGAAGGCCAGCTGGCTGATGTGCACATGCCTGTTTTTTGGGTGCTTTTGAGCCATTCTCAGGCCGGGTTTTTTGGCTATTTTCAGGTGTTTTTCCAGGCTGTTTTTCAGGCCATTTTTTGCCCGAAAAATGGCCTGGAAACAGCCTGAAAATGGCCTGTAAAACAGCCCATATTTTGGCCAGTTTTCAGGCCGTTTTCAGGCTGTTTTCTGGCGCTCTGGTGCTTGCGAAGACCAGCTGGCCACAGACCAGGAGAGGAGCTGGCAATGGAGCATGTGCCCACAGAGAAGGCTCCACATGCCACCTCTGGCACACGTGCCATAGCTTCGCCATCACGGGTATATTTGGTACAGCCTGCAAAAGTAATTGAACAGTCGGAAGGCAACTTGCTCAGAAAGGGTTACAGATTTTATAAGGAGTGGTTGGCCGCTGACTTTTTCACCAGCAAACCCATTACCAATTTGCAAACCGCATGCAAACCCTCTACTTGTAATGAAGTAAAAATATTACCTTCTTGGTATTTCTTATCTTACTACAAATAGATGCTTGCAGGCGGTTTGCAAGCTAATCCTCGCTACCGATCTTTCGATAACTATTTGTAGATGATGGAACATATCAATCCAACGATCAAGTTCCATGAGTGGTATTTTCTTTGTGTCATTTAACAGCACCCTATACTTACAGTTGTTTTAGCCATAAAACCACATCCTAGTGGCTTTCTTTCAAAATCCCCCCAAACTTAAATTGCACTTTAAAACCAACGTGCATATTGGTTTAAAGGCAAGTATTATGTTAGCAAATCTGGAAGTTAGTTCTAAATAGGACTGTTTTTACAGCACCACAGATTCTCTGGGGTGGTAGTGGGGGAAATAATGGTGGTTTCTATTCTAAGAAAATAGCCACGAGCTGAAGAAAAAAAAAAAGAAGAAGAAAACTTTGATGTTTTCTTTCCCTCCCGTTCTCTAGTAAGATCTCTAATTGCCAGGGATTCTAATGATGACCCATGGTTCTTCACTGGGATAATGCAGATGTAAAAAAAATGAGGTTTCTGCAAAGGCAGATGATATTTACTATTTCCATGAAGCTCCTAGGTCTCAAGTTGTTTAAGTTCAAGTTCCAATAGCGCAGCTCAGCTGGGCTAGGTGTAAAAATTCAGAGCCACTTTAGCCAAGTGAGGGTCACCAAATAAAAGACAGAAGAAGAAGGAGAGAAGAAAGGAGGGAAGGAAGGAGGGAAGGAGGGAATGTAGGAGAGAAGGAAGGGGGAAGGAAGGAGGAAAGGAAGGGGGAAAGGAAGGAGAGAAGGAGAAAAGAAAGGAGGGAAGGAAGGAAGGAGGGAAGGAAGGAGGGAAGGAGAGAAGGAGGGAAGGGGAAGGAGGGAGGGAAGGAAGGAGGGAAGGAAGGGGAGTAGGAGAGAAGAAATGAGGGAAGGAAAGAGGGAGGGAGGGAAGAAGAAGTAGGACCATTGTAAGATAAGATGGATCTATGGGATGTCAAGAAAGCAATCTTCAAGTATATTGTCAACTGTAGGGAAAAATTGTTATAAATACATATTATTAATAACAGTTATGAGATCATATAATTGTGAATGTACATATGGAATTGATAAAATAAAATAAAATAAAATAAAATAAAAATAATAATAATAATAATAATAATAATAATAATAATAATAATAATAATAATAATAATAATAATAATAATAATAATCATAGACATCGCAATACCAGGTGATAGCAGGGTTGCCGAGAAGGAACTTGAAAAAATCGCAAGATACCAGGACTTAAAAATCGAAATTCAACGACTATGGCACAAACCAGCAGTGATAATTCCAGTGGTAATTGGCACACTGGGTGCTATTCCAAAAGCATTGGAATTACATTTAAAACAGTTAAAAATTGACAAAATCACCATCAGTCAAATGCAAAAAGCCGCACTGCTTGGATCTGCACGCATATTACGAAAATACGTTACGACGTCCTGGGCCCCTGGGTGGGGCCCGACTAGTAACCAATGCCAAATCCGGCGAAACAACTGGCCGCTGTGATACAATTGTATAATAATAATAATAATAATAATAATAATAATAATAATAATAATAATAATAATAATAATAATAATAATAATAATAGAAGACAGAAGAAGCGAAGACAGAAGAAGCAAAACAGGTTCAGCATTTGGAGAAGCCGAGGATAATATGGACAAGTTGAACCCAATCAAGGCTGACATGCACATTGACTTAGCCTCTTTGAAACCTGCAAGCAGTACCAATGTCCTTGACAATGTATTTCAGAAATAACAGAATAGCGGAGCTGAAAGGGACCTTCGAGTCAAACCCAGTACTCAAGCAGGAGACCCTATTCCACTTCAGGTAAGTGGATGTCCAAAAATCACTACTGATGGAGCACCCACAGCTTCTGAAAGCAAGTCATTCTACTAATTAATTGTTCTGTCAGGACATTTCTCCTTAGTTCTAGGTTTGCTTCTCTCCTTGATTAGTTTTCACTCATTGCTTCTTGTCCTACCCTCAGGTGCTCTGGAGAATAGTTTGACTCCCTCTTCTTTGTGGCAACCCCTGAGATATTGGAACTCTGCTATCATGTCACCCCATGTCCTTCTTCACGTTAAAATAGACATACCCAGTTCCTGCAACCATTCTTCAACTTTTTAACTTCCTGTCCCTAATCATTTTTGTTGATCTTCTCTACACTATATCTAAAGTTATAAATAGAATTGTCTATGGTGGAAACTCTTAAGATCCCAAACTGAACTATTTTGTTACAGGAAAGCACTTTCAGTAATGGTTACAAATTCTATTTAGCATTTTAAATACAGTATGTGTTTACATCACTCTGTTTTTCTGGTTTGTTCTTTGCTAGAAAGATGACAGTACCTCTGCAACATCAGTTACTGATCCACAAAAAGAAGGGTTGAATCTGGTTAATATATAGATCAGTGATGGGATTCAATTTTTTTTTTTACTACCAGTTCTGTGGGTGTGGCTAGATGGGCATGGCTTGATGGGTGTAGTTTGGTGGCCATGACAGGAGAAGGATACTGTAAAATCTCCATTCCCATCCCACTCTAGGGGAAGGTTACTGCAAAATCCCCATTTCCTCCTGATCAGCTGGGATTTGGGAGGCAGAGAATAGATGGGGGTGGGGCCAGTGAGAGAACTGGTATTTACCAGTTCTCCTAACTACTCAACATTTCTGCTACCGGTTCTCCAGAACCGATCAGAACTGTTGAATACCATTTCTGATATGGGTAGAACTTCATCGGATCTGAATCCGAGATTGCTATATTGAAGAATCTTTCGGGAAGAAAGCAGCGGCAAGCTACCTCCTTACTATTGTCCAATAAGTCACTACAAGTTGAATTTTACTAATGGTCTTTGGCTCCAAGGGGTTCTCTAAGTAGCTTCAACTATGTGAGACTCTACAGAAATTGAATTTGCTGTTAGAGACATGTTGCCATTATTGATAAAGTGCTATTTTATTCATGTTTGATGAGAGCAGGGCCCATAAACTTTCAGACTTCAGGCAGGTGTTTGTGCAAACCAGCTACCATTGAGTTTTGCAAATCCTAACCTATAACTGGTCAGAATCCATAATCGGCATCCTAAATGCTGATTATGGATTATGCCCCAAATGAACTGAAACCTCACAGACATTTAATCTACTTTCAGTATTTCTTTTTTTAATATCATTTTTATTCAGCATTAAATATTAATGCTGAATTTATTAATAGCAATAGCAATAGCAGTAGACTTATATACCGCTTCATAGGCCTTTCAGGTCTCTCTAAGCGGTTTACAGAGAGTCAGCATATTGCCCCCAACAATCTGGGTCCTCATTTTACCCACCTCGGAAGGATGGAAGGCTGAGTCAACCCTGAGCCGGTGAGATTTGAACCGCTGACCTGCTGATCTAGCAGTAGCCTGCAGTGCTGCATTTAACCACTGCGCCACCTTGGCTCTTAAACATTAAAATCACAATTATACTTTTACAGCTTTCCATTATCAGTATTCTTTTTTCTAATTTCTACTTTTCCATTCTACGGCCTATTGTTTCATACATATACCTCCTTGTTTCATGATTATTATTTTTAGAATATATACAACATATATACAACATTTACATCTCTATTGATTTGAATATTTACCATCTCCTTTATACAACATTTACATCTCTATTGATTTGAATACCCTACCATCTCCTGTTATATGTTCTATACACTCATTATGCATTAATTTTACATCTCTTTTCGAGTCAATTATACCATCTATTCCATATCATATAATACTCTGTTTCCTCTCTATCCCTTAGTTCCATCATTAATTTATCCATTTCTGCACATTCTAGCACCTTTTTTTTTAATGATCTCTGCATTTGAGGGGATGGCTTTTTGTTTCCAGTTTTGGGCAAATGAGATTCTGGCTGTGGTAACTATATGAAGCATAATATATTGAATTTCTTTGCTTATATTTCCATTTATTATTCCTAAAAGAAACAGCTCAGGCTTCATGTCAATTTTTTGTTCCGTTACTTCCTCCAACCATTTTTGAATTTTTGTCTAGAATTCCTTAGCTTTGGGACAAGTCCACCATATGTGATAGAAGGTCCCTTGTGGATGGTTGCATTTCCAGCAATTTGGAGGTCTGTTGGGAAACATTTTGGCCAATCTCGCTGGGTACTTTCAGTATTTCGTAATGCTAGTATAAATTTCAATTGTACAGGCTTCAATATTTTGCAGTCATCAAACATGGCAAGCCAAACTATTTCTGGATAGGATGAGTCATAGTTGGTACATTCACTGACGTGGGGGGAAGCAAGAGGATGTTGCCAAGTACAAAACACTTTATGGGGTCTAAAACACACATTATACCCCAAGATCGGACTTCTAGAACCCCTTACTTAGACTGATGCTGCAAATCACCTATTTCGAGAGGTAAACGAAGACTAGAATGGCACCCAAATAGAACCTTTACAGTCGTTTCGCTGGGTGCATGCAAAGGTGCGTGAACTGCATCATTCCAAATCTCACGTTCTCTCTCTCTGATCCAGCTCTCAAAAATCCAGCTTCCTACAAGTGACAGCACACGCTTTCTGCCCCCACCTTTAATAAAGCACAGCTTTAAGAAAATGAGCATTTTTGGAGATGAATGCCGTGACTGTCTTTACCCACACTTGATCTGACTTTTATTACCTTGGACGTCCGCGCCCCAGCCCCCACCCTTCCTGGTTTAACACCTACATTCTCATATATTTCCAGCCTTTTCTGAAAGAATCATTCTGACGTGGTTTAAGTATGCTCTGTCTCCACTCTGCTGCCCCCCTCCCCAATCCCTGCCTCTTTTGGGCAAAAAAAAAGCAGCTTTTCAATCCAGAAAATGCAAGGGATGGGGAGGGAGAGGGGGAGGAAGGCAACCTGAGCCATGAAAAAGATGCAGTTGGAGTGTATCAAAAAACAAAGCAATGGCCCACTTCCCTCCTGCCTTCCTTCCCCCCCCCCTCCCACCTCCTCCCTAACAGAGGCAGCCCAGCCGGCATTGCAAAAGAGGCTGCAGAGCTGTTTGATTGCTTAAGCCTGGTGGTCACACAATAGGACCAGAAAGAATGTCTGTTTCCTTCCTTCCTGTTGAGTGTTCTGCCCGAGTGAACAAACTGAATAGCCCTTCACTTCATAGCAACATCGGGCTCTAGCACAGGCAAAAACCAACAAAGAGCCATTCTAGGGCATTTCCAACTGTACCTAAGCCAAGCCGCTGAGCTATGGTATCATCCGGGCAGGGGGAGGACAACAACCACAAAGGCAGACAAGGCTAGGGGGAGGTGACAGCGACACAAAGGCACCATAAACATCCAGGTTATTGTGCTTCCCCCCTCTTTCCTTTTTTTAAATGTCACATGGGTAGCTTTCTTTCTTCCCACTCCATCCCACCACTCACATTTGGAGATCTGAAGAGAGAAAGCGCGCGCGCACACACACACACACACACACACACACACAAACAAACTTCTTTTAAATACAACACTTTGGTACAATTATTCAAAAAGAAAGAAAGAAAGGAAGGAAGGAAGGAAGGAAGGAAGGAAGGAAGAAAGAATAAAGGAGGAAAGAAAAAAGGAAAGAAGAAAGGAAAGAAGGAAGGAAGGAAAGAAGGAAGGAAGGAAGGAAAGAAAGAAAGAAAGAAAGAAAGAAAGAAAGAGAAAGAAAGAGAAGGAAAGAAAGAAAAAAGAAAGGAAGAAATAAAAAAGAAGGAAGGAAGGAAAGAAAGAAAGAAGGAAAGAAAGAAGGAAGAAAGAGAAAGAAAGAAAGAAAGAAAGAAAGAGAAAAAAGAAAGAGAAGGAAAGACAAACAAAGAAAGAATGGAAAGAAGGAAAGAAAGAAAGAAGGAAAGAAAGAAACAGAAAGAAAAACAAAGAAAGAAAGAATGGAAGGAAGGAAAGAAGGAAGGAAGGAAGGAAGGAAGGAAGGAAGGAAGGAAGAAAGAAAGAAAGAAAGAAAGAAAGAAAGAAAGAAAGAAAGAAAGAAAGAAAGAAAGAAAGAAAGAAAGAGCAAACAGGATTTAGGGATTTTTTCTCCCTTTGCACATTACTAGTTTTCAGGGACAGATTAAGGCCTTAATCCTCGCCCCATGAAATGAAGCTCTTTTAAGTCCACTTGGCTTTCAGGCAAAAAAAAAGACTTCAGAGGCCTTAGGGTGTAGTTTTGTACGGGCCTACCTGGGAATAAATGTCACAAAATACAATAGCAGTGATTCAAGACTTCCATGTTAAACAATTGGCTATCAATCACTTCTTTTGAAATTAATCAGAATTCATAAGATTTGTTGGGTTGGCATTTCAGGAAGAACTGTAGTGGCACAGTAGTTGAAGCGCAGTATTGCAGGCTAAGTCTGTCGACTGCCAGGGTTCAATTCTCCCCAGCTCAAGGTTGATTCAACCTTCCATCCTTCCGAGGTCAGTAAAATGAGGACCCAGATGGTTGGGGTTTTGCTTGGAGAGGGCTGTAAAGCACTATGAAGTGATATATAAGTGCTATTGCTATTAAGTGCTAAAATGAACCTATTGTTTTCTTTTTCTGGTCTTCTCCCTCTTCCTTTTTCTTCTTCCTCTCATCATCAACAGAGATTGATGGGGAAAGTATCTTTTAAAAGACTCTACACAGGCATGGCTACAAATGATAGCCTTTTCCTTTCCCAGTTGTTGCTAACCATAGTGTGCCATGATATCAGAGTTATAAACTTAATGTTATATACGTTTGGTTCAGAGTGGCATGGTGGCCTAGTGGTGAAGATGCTTGCCTCTCACTTGGAAGTTTGAGAGTTCAATCCTAGGTAGCGGCAAATGTTTCTCTCTCCTAGGACGCAAAGAAAAAGTACCTGCATAATAATGTCTTAATGTCAGGCTTCCAAGTAATAGTCCCACACAGAGGTGGGTTCCTACCAGTTTGCACCTATTTGGTAGAACCGGTTCGTCAAATCTACCGAACCAGTTGGAAGAGGTTCCACCAGTGGACCCGGAAAGCAGGCCACACCTACAGAAGAGGTTCCAAAATTTTTTGAAACCCACCACTGGTCCTTCAATATGATTATTCTACACTATCATGCTCATATTTATAAAACTCAGTGCCTCTGTGAAAGGTAAGGATGACTACTGCGTTTGTGGTGCAATCAGAACATTCCGTGTGTTGAAGTTGTTTTAACGCAAACCAAAGATGCCTTTTAAAAAACAAATTTACATCATATTCTTATGCAGGCCAGTGCTGTGTGTGAGGTAATTTAAGGTGGTTCTGACAAGTGTCGTCGGCATTTTCATATCCGGTCACATGGGCAGCAAGCCACTCCCATCCGGTCACATGGGCAACAAGCCACTCCCACAAAGGAGGCCACACCCACAGAGTAGGTTCGAACAATTTTTGAAACCCACCACTGGCTAAATAGTTTATATCAAGTTTATATACATTTGGTTCAGAGTGGCATGGTGGCCTAGTGGTGAAGATGCTTGCCTCTCACTTGGAAGTTTGAGAGTTCAATCCTAGGTAGCGGCATATGTTTCTCTCTCCTGGGACGCAAAGAAAAAGTACTTGCATAATAATGTCATAATGTCAGGCTTCCAAGTGATAGTCCCTCAGCAAGCAAAACTCCGAGGCAGATGAATTCATCAAAGAATAGCTTTATTGGAAATATCATATAGCAATAGCAATAGCAATAGCAGTAGACTTATATACCGCTTCATAGGCCTTTCAGGCCTCTCTAAGCGGTTTACAGAGAGTCAGCATATTGCCCCCAACAATCTGGGTCCTCATTTTACCCACCTCGGAAGGATGGAAGGCTGAGTCAACCCTGAGCCGGTGAGATTTGAACCGCTGACCTGCTGATCTAGCAGTAGCCTGCAGTGCTGCTTTTTAACCACTGCGCCACCTTGGCTCTTAGACCTAGGCACAGATCTGGTGAAAACCGACTCTGAAGACTCACATGGTTTTCCACCTAATTAATAGTAAGCATTTTTCACTTCCCCAAAACAATCAGTCACATGGTCCAATCACGGTGCAGTCTGGCAGCCAGGTGACATCACTCCAACTTCTTCAGACTAGCTTTGAGAATGTCCTTGGTTCCCAACAGCGGTGGGTTTCAATTTATTTTAGTACTGGTTAGCTTGTGCACACTTGCACAATGCTTCTGTGCATGTGCAGAAGTGTCTGGGCGGGTGGGCGGAACCTCCCGTCACCGCCACTACTGGTTTACCCGATCCAGCAGAAACCCACCTCTGGTTCCCAAGAGAAACACCAAAAACTTTTGATGCTTTCCTACCCATGGCATCAGGGAGGGCATCCAGCCAGTAAATGTTCAGTTCCATCCAGTCTCCCTGATTCTACCCCAAATTAAGGGATTACAGGGTGACAAAAAGGAGGTTTTTTTTCTTAACATAAGTCTGAATTCAAACATTAGCATTAGGGCAAAATCAAATAAAAACACATTATGGCTTAATAAGCTTTTGGTGGTCCCGCTCAGGGGTGGTTTCTGGCTTCTTCAACTGCCGGTTCACTCAGGAACGCACTTTGGCCCTGCACATCCTTGATGCACGCTATATGCGCATGCGCAGTAGGTTAAAAATGCTTCAGCGCATGTGCAGAAGCAAAAAACAAAATGGCAGCACCTACAGTGCTGCCGATAGAACCGGTTTGGGGGCAAGGCCAGCCGAGTTACTACTTACTCAGCCGAACTGGTCCGAACCGGTAGGAATTCCCCTCTTGTCCCACTTAACATTTTGGAAAGGTCTTTCCAGGAGATTGCTGTGGGCATGGTGATCATACAAAGTAGGCAGAACTGAAAGTCTGTTCCCCGCCCCTCCACCTTGGAATAAACCTTTTAGAAATTGTCTTAAACCTATTTTAGTGCTTTTCCAACTTGGATTGAAGTCCTTTTAGAGATTCTATACCTATATTATTTTTCTGGCATCATACACCAACACTATATTATTTTCTAAAAGTTCTGTTCAAGATTATATTGGCTAAAGTAAGATTAGTACATTTCTTAATTTTGCAAACCGGGTGTCAATTTTATACACTTTGTATCCTGTTCCAAAACCATAGTTAAAGACTAAACAACCTTTTCTCTTGGGGCTTTGCCAGGAATCTCTGGAACTGCTCTGAATTTCAAATAAAATAATTTATGTCTCAATTCGAATAATGCCAGATTATTTAAATCTTTTTCCATCTCTGTTTAGCCTTTCTATTTTACTTTCTAAGATTTCAAATTTATCTTTATTTGGTTTTAATTCTCCAGCTAGTTGATCTAGAGATTCTTCATTGTTTAAATCTTTTATTTTATTTCCTTTTCATATCTGCAAGTCTCTCTCTTCCATTCTCTCTTCAAATATACAGTCATGTAGTTGGCCTCAAATTTGCAAAATCCACCAATTGTCTCTTTGCTATAATTCTAAACAATCCACATTCCCACAAAGGCTGATTTAGTTCAATAAATAAATTACACGCAATAAATTTATTTATTTTATTTTAAAACCACTTTTGACAAACTACTGATGTTTCAAATTTAATTGTCCCTTTACCCATTTAAGACTTTCTTAGATCAAACATTTGTTACGCTTTTTCTCTTCTCATAATTTTATTGTTTTATTATTTTATGTGATATAGAATGAAAGTGACTCACCAAATATCTATTTTTTTGTCCCCTCTTGGTCCAAACAAGTTCTCTTTAACTTAAAGATTGCTACATCCAGACTTTTTCCTCGACCATTGTTCTGCACTTCAGCATTTTCTCTGCTCCTTCTGGGGCATCTCAGTTCATCATATTCCTCATCTGGAAGCTTAAGTCACTTACTATGGCTAATATGAATTATATGTTGTATCAGAATGACTGTGCTAATTTGTGGAATGAAATGAAGCAACATGAATATAAACTGGAAAAAACTGAAATTAGCATTATTTGATAGAATATCAGTGATAAAAATACATTTACTACTAAGAATGGTGACTAAAGTTATATTGAAATATGATGGACCGATGGATTTAATATACTTGGACTTCAGTGAAGCATTTGACAAAATAAACCACAGCCTACTTCTTGGTAATATAGAACAATGTAGGAGAGACACAGTGGTGGGTTTCAAAAATTGTTCGAACCTATTCTGTGGGTGTGGCCTCCTTTGTGGGAGTGGCTTGCCACCCATGTGACTGGATGGGAGTGGCTTGCCGCCCATGTGACCGGATATGAAGATGCCGACGACACTTGTCAGAACCACTTTAAATTACCTCACACACAGCACTGGCATGCATAAGAATATGATGTAAACTTGTTTTTTAAAAGGCATCTTTGGTTTGCGTTAAAACAACTTCAACACACGCAATGTTCTGATTGCACCACAAATGCAGTAGTCTTCCTTACCTTTCACAGAGGCACTGTGTTTTATAAATATGAGCATGATAGTGTAGAATAATCATATCCAAGGACCAGAGGTGGGTTTCAAAATTTTTTGGAACCTCTTCTGTAGGTGTGGCCTGCTTTCCGGGTCCACTGGTGGAACATCTTTTAACCGGTTCGGTAGATTTGACGAACCGGTTCTACCGAATAGGTGCGAATTGGTAGGAACTCACCTCTGGAGAGACAGTATTACCTCCAGATGGATTTGCAGTAGCTCAGCATGTGATCATCAATGGAACTAAATGGTCAGGCCTGGAAGGCATCTTCTGCACTTGGCCTTCTGGCCTGTCACATTTACTCCTGTGGGAAAATGGGAGGGGGGATTATATGACATATGGGAGATATATAATCAAAATAACATTCCTTTCTCAGAGAGTCAAAGACATCTTGACTAGAGCCAAGGTGGCGCAGTGGTTAAATGCAGCACTGCAGGCTACTACAGCTGACTGCAGTTCTGCAGTACGGCTGTTCAAATCTCACCGGCTCAGGGTTGACTCAGCCTTCCATCCTTCCGAGGTGGGTAAAATGAGGAGCCGGATTGTTGTTGGGGGCGATATGCTGACTCTGTAAACCGCTTAGAGAGGGCTGAAAGCCCTATGAAGCGGTATATAAGTCTAACTGCTATTGCTTGACCTGCACCTCCAGTGGTGTGACAGGGAGGCATCTCCAGTTGGGATGGTGCCTGATTGGGCCATGTGATGGACATGTGGGTGCTGGGCAGGGACTTGGACTTTAACTTGGGTGGGAAAAACCTGGAAACTTTCAGATTCAAGTTTTCCCAGATGAGCCAATATGACATCTCTAATAAAATGGAACTTTGAGGAACTTCATGACTCGGAGTTTTCTTATGTTGCGTGTTACTTGGACATTAAATGGAACCCTGGCTCTAAATCTACATGGAAGGAAGCATGCAGTGGGATACCTCAAGAATTAAACTGGAACTGAGGAGGAATTTCCTGACAGTGAGAATAATTAGTCAATGAAACAGCTTGAAGTTGTGGGTGCCCCGTCGCTGGAGATTTTCAAGAAAAATTGGACAACTGTTTGTCGGGATTGCCTCGAGGTTTGAACATCTGGCTGACCTTGTAGCTGGAAGAAGACTTCCAAAGTCCATTATGGTTCTCTGATTCTCTGATTCCAAATAAGGTGGCAAATTCTCTTTCTCCACTATGAGGGAATGAAACGTCTCCATTTCAGAAGCAGCTGATATCTGGAATGGTTTCCATTATGGAAATATATATATTCTCTAAAGCAGGGTTGTCAATCTCAAGGCCCGGGGGGAAGATGCAGCTTGCAGGGTGCTTAGATCTGGCCCATGGAGCCACCCTGGAAACAGCATCCATGATGTCTCTGCCAGTGAAAATGGATTGGGGGGGGGGTTGTGTGCAGCCCTCCCAAGCTCCATTTTTGCTGGCAGAGGATTGCAGGAGGCCTTCACAGCCAAAAATGGAGCTTGGGAGCCCATTTTTTGCTGGCAGAGCCCTCAGGCCTTCTTAGACACCCCCAACACAAGTGATATTGAGCTGGCCACGCCCACCCCAGGTCCCCAAAGCCAAATACAACCCTGATGCAGCCCTCAATGAAATTGAGTTAGACACCCCTGCTCTAGAGGAAAAGGAATAACTGCCATCAGTCCCCCTATCTCTTTCAGTTATAAAAGCCATAAAATATATATTGGGTAAAGAAAAACGTTCCTGGTATTTCTGCCTGTTTAATGGATATTAAATATTCCAAATATCCAGATACTATTTCATTTTCAAAGGGTTGATACTAAAGGAAATGACTCCTCTCTTTCCTAACACGTTTTTTCCTTCCCTACAAGATCATGAAATTCAGTACAGGTCATAAAACACAACCACATTGAAACCTGAATGTATCATGCAAGTAGCATATTTTTTTAAAAAAATCACTTGGATGTTTGAACGACTTGCTGTAAACGTGATCTGAAAGAACTCAGGTGGTGCTTCAGGGATAATGCTTTTCTGTTCACATATTCATCTGCTCATCAAATGCCATTCATGCATGGTCAGGCCAGGTCCATCTGCCCCAGAATCCCATATAGGGAATATCACTTAGGCATGAATTTGTGCTATTCAGAAACAGGAACTGGGACAGCTTAGCCTTGATCATATAGGCATTGTATTATGACTGCGAACTCCTTAACAAACAACATCGTTTGGAAGTGCAGATCTGTTGTTCCTGTCTAGGAAGCTGGGCTATATATTACAAGAAGTCTTTAACATTTAATTTGCAGATAATCAAAGGGATTTCAATGTTTACATCTCCCAATTGCAAATCAAACTTTTCTCCATTCTGTTGACAGAGGACGTTGTTTACAAAGTTTGAAAGCTCACGCCCTCTCCAAAAGTAAGACACGATGTTGCTGCTACAGATATATGGCACCTGGTTTTTCTCTCGGAGGGATGCCTAATTCAAGAAGATCTGGAAATAATCTCTAAATGTTCGGAATGAGTTTATTGAAACTCAGGCAACTTCTCATTTATTCCTCCTCACTTTCACTGAAATAATTGGAAACGACACTGTATAGGTATTTATAATCTGACTTCCCTTTCTAGTGTGGATGTTTTACAAACACAAACACACACAAACACACACACACACACACAAACAAACCTCCTTCCCCTGTGTGTGTGTGTGTGTGTGTGTGTATGTGTGTGTATGTGTGTGTATTAGAATGACAGAGTTGGGAACGACCAGTATGAATTTGTGGAGGAACTTTTACCTTTACTTATGTTTTGTTTATTTGCTTGTTGTTTCTCCTAAATATACACTATTCTCTAAAACATTCCTCTTTTCTACTTTTTCAGATTTGCCTACACCAGACTGCTTTGTTCAGGGTGTGTGTGCATGGGGGAGAAGAGATTGCAAGTAGTATTTCTGTCATCATTGGAAGTCAAAACTTTATTTTAAGTTAATTTAATTTGATTTTACAGATCCTGAAAAATTTAAGGCAATGAAAGAATTGGGGAAAAAATTTGTGATCTTCAGCAGACCATCAGGCAGCATAAAACATTTGCTTTACACTTAAAGTGTAATGGCTTTTTAAAAAGGAAAAGAAAAGAAAAAAATGAAACACATTCATTTAATTCCCCTCAGGACATTTTTTTACTGCGTACAACAAAAGGAAAATAATCATTCATGAGGGAGGGAATAGTTACAGCTGAATTTATTTTGAAGTCTCAACATATTTAAGATTATGTAGAAAGCAAGCATTTGAAACAGATGATAATATGCAAAGCAGAGGGAAGCATGCTATTAAGAGAAAACAGTATATAGAAATTTCGCTTACCAAAATGGGATTAGGAAGCGTACATTAGAAATCACCTGAGGTAATTCATCATGTCCAAAATATTCTAGCTTTTGCTTTGTTATGGTTTGGATGATTTCCCTTGGCTTCCCCAGGTGGCTTATCACGCCCTTATTTCTGATTTTGTCAACCCAACTAAGTGCATACAATAGTGCATACAAGTGGTTAAAGTTGTACATCGGTTCACGATGAGGAGTTTGAACTTCTCCTCCTGAATTTTTATTTTATTTTATTTTATTATGTTTATAGGCCACCTGTCTTACCTCAAGGTAAGTCTGGGCTCGCTTAGGATCATAAATCTTCTCTTGGGAAACAATGTTGTCCTCATCTTGTTACTGTCAGAACTGCCATCCTTCATTCGCTAGATGCCAGTCTGCCATAAGTCATGGGGGAAGGAGCTGTGGGGAGATGAGGGAATGTGATTTTCATGCCATCCTGAGACATCCTAAGCAGAGGTGGGATTCACTTACCTTCCCCACCACTTCACAAATATGAGCGTGCAGTGCTCACACATTACGTAGAGATAGAGCCGAGGTGGCACAGTGGTTAAATGCAGCACTGCAGGCTACTTCAGCTGACTGCTAGTTCTGCAGTTCGGCGGTTCAAATCTCACCGGCTCAGGGTTGACTCAGCCTTCCATCCTTCCGAGGTGGGTAAAATGAGGACCCGGATTGTTGTTGGGGGCAATATGCTGACTCTGTAAACAGCTTAGAGAGGGCTGAAAGCCCTATGAAGCGGTATATAAGTCTAACTGCTAGCTAACTGCTATTACGTCGGGGCGGATGGGCAGAGCCTCCTGCAGCCACCGCTACTGCTTCGCCCAAACCGGAGAGAACCAGCTGAATACAACCTCTGATCCCAAGACCATGAATTTCAGAATGGAACGCAACAGCTATCCATCTATCTAACTGTTGCAGGGACAGTTACCAAAACATCTTCTTCAAATGTGACTGGACAATGGGGAGAGAACAAGAGGGTGGAATGGAGAAAGTTAACATTAAACTAAAATTAACTAGAGAACCTTTACAGATGTACAAGCTGTTACATCTGGCTTTTCCGCTGCAACCACTTGGCTGTAATCTTTTCATTACAAACGGAGTCAAGATCGTTTGACCAAGTTGGGCGAGAACTGACATCAGTGTCAATGTCTCGCTAGCTGTTTTCCAAATAACGATTTCTCTTTTAGTCCCAACTCAAGGAGAACAACCAAGAAGCTTCATCAGTCACGCCTGCTGAAGATTCTTGGATGTGAAGCGAAATGACTTTTTCCTCCAGGGGAAAAAAAAAAGACCACAACAACAGTCCGGTTGCCTTTTGTAAAAGCACCTTTGAAAGAACTATGACTTGGATGATGGAGAACCTCCATAGACGTTTTCTCCTTCACTTCTTCCCCCCCTCCTTTCCAGGTAAATAAGATCTAATTGTCAGCCGTTAGCTTGGCGATGAGATAGCTCATTTGTTGTGGGTGTGGCCAAAGGTGTGCTGTGGAATGTTGGGAGGTGAGAGCACACCCCATTCTCTTTCCTCTGGTCACTAGCCAACTTGCACCACAGCTATTTCGCTCCTAGCTACAGCCCTCTCTGTCAGCAGTGTTTCCTGGCCTACCCATCACTTCCCTCTGTATTTGCATCCATCCCCTTTCCTTTTTTTTGCAATTTTTTTTATTTTTAAACATAAAAGAACAACATAAAAAAATTCTCATCCACTACATACAGCATGTCGTTTGGTTACAAGTGTTTTTGCACCCATATTCTCAATTACATTTAGAATCAAAGATTTTTCATCTAATATAACTAAATGCCTCACTTTCATTGTACAACGTATATTCAATCACGATTAATATTTTCTTTTCTTTTCAATAAACCTAATTCCCTTACATTCTTGATTGTCTGTTTAATGACAATATACCTTTATAAATTGTATTATCACTTAACTCCTTCAGTTAAAACATAAGTAAAACATTTTTCATTTCCAGGTTTTTTTTCCCCAGCCACTGATAAAATACGTCCCATATCTTATAAAATTGCTCGTCTTCTTGTTCTCTAATTTCAAATGTCAATTTGCTCATTTCAGCACACTCCATTATTTTTCGAATAACTTCTTCCTGTTTTGGTATTGTTTCATTTTTCCAGTTTTTTTGCAAATACGATTCTAGCTGCTGTTAAAACGTTTACAATCAAATATTTTAAGTCTTTGTTATAGATTTCGGGTATAATTCCCAATAAAAAAAATCTCTGGTTTAAGGTCTATGCGTTGGTGTATCATTTTCTCCTACCACATGTGAATTTTAGTCCCATCTCCTTTCCCTGCTTCCAATAAAGAAGACAAAATAGAGATCATCTCCTTTATTGGGTGGGGGGGACACACAGAGCCGAGGTAGCACAGTGGTTAGAGTGCATTACTTCAGCTGACTGCTAGCTGCAGTTCAGCAGTTCAATTTTCACCAGCTCAAGGTTGACTCATCCTTCCGAGGTGGGTAAAATGAGGACCCAGATTGTTGGGGGCAATATGCTGACTCCGTAAATCACTTAGAAAGGGCTGTAAAAGAACTATGAAGTGAATATAAGTGCTATTGCTACTGCTATTTTGCTTTAGTGGTATCCTGAACTGGCATCAAAGGTAAGGATTGGCATTCCTTACCTTTGAAGGCAGCAGAATCCCACCTTTTCGCAGTGCAACACCAAGAAAATAACATCAGAGTTTATTTGGGCTGGTGCTTGTTTGTTTCATTTTGTTCATTTCATTCACACACATTCCTTTCCCTTAACAAAGTGTGCTATTCAGCAGTTAGGCGATTTTCAGTTCTCTCGCTTAGGGCCAAAATAGTTGTGTGAATGGGGCAAGACCTGTGGCCTTCCTCTCCTTGGCTATGTCTGCCTTTGGCATCGCTGCCTATGTTTCTTTTATTTCACATCATTTAGTCCTGGCAGATGGCCAATAGGAGTGGCAGATAAACCAACCTAAAGAAGTCCAGGCAGAGGCCCAAAATCACACCCTTTGCATTTCCTATCTTGAGATGTTCTCTGTTGGTTGATGAGGCGCCGAAAAGGAACAGCAGCAAAAAATTAAAAAAATGTGTTGCCTTTATAAGTACAGTCACACGCACAAACCAGAATGCTGTCACTCAGCACTGACTCAGAACATACAGGTAGTCCTTGATCACCACTGTCAAACTATTCACTAAGGCTGCATTACTATTAGTCTTCTCATTGTTCCTATCACCCATCTCCTCCCACTTATGACTGCAGGACTGTAACTTTGTTGCTTGTATCCTTGCCATTTATATGGATATTGATTGTTTCCTGATTGCTTATTTGTACCCTAGACTATCATTAAGTGTTGTATGATTCTTGACGAATGTATCTTTTCTTTTTATGTACACTGACAGCATCTGCACCAAAGACAAATTCCTTGTGTGTCCAATCACACTTGGCCAATAAAGAATTCTATTCTATTCTGTTCTGTTCTATTCTATTCTATTCTGTATTTCTATTCTTTCCTATTGTTGGGAGTAGACTCCTAGTGTTGGGTAGGCAATATAGATTCATATATAATAACAAATGGTTGATGTTGCTTTAAATGAGTGAATGTACTTATCAGCTGTAATTAATTTTACAATCAGCTGTAATTAACTTTGCAATAAGAGAGAGTCAGGAAATCTCTCTCTCTCTCTCTCTGCTTGTCCTATGCTTGATGACTACTTGCTCGCTTGATGACTGGAACGTGAACTGCGACTTTAAGCAATTGTTTGTTCTTTGAATTGTGTTTGGACACACGTCTGCTATCACTGCTTGTGAAGCTATTGTTAGTAGTAAAGCTACTTGTTTTTACTAGCAGTGTCTGAGACTCTATTCGTGTGATTCTTCTACTAGCAATGTTCCTTCTCTCTAGCTGTACATTCCGCTGCGCTACTTTCTGTCTCCCAATGGAGATACCCCTAACACCTATTCCAGAGAGCCGAGGTGGCGCAGTGGTTAAATGCAGCACTGCAGGCTACTTCAGCTGACTGCAGTTCTGCAGTTTGGCTGTTGAAATCTCACCAGCTCAGGGTTGACTCAGCCTTCCATCCTTCCGAGGTGGGTAAAATGAGGACCCGTATTGTTGTTGGGGGCAATATGCTGACTCTGTAAACTGCTTAGAGAGGGCTGAAAGCCCTATGAAGCGGTATATAAGTCTAACTGCTATTGCTATTGCTATTGCTATTCCTATTCAATTCCACTCCACTTTCTATTCTATTCTATTCTATTCCATTCCACTCCACTCCACTCCACTCCACTTTCTATTCTGTTCTGTTCTATTCTATTCCATTCCATTCCATTCCATTCCATTTTCAACCTTTTACTTAGTGACCATTCAAATTACACCAGACTGAAAAAAGTGACTTATGACCATTTTTCACCCTGATGACCATCGCAGCATCCCCATGGTCATACGACCAGGCTTCGCAACTATTTCATACTTATGACCAGTCTTGGGGTCACACCGTGACCCCCTGTTGTGACCTTCTGACAAGCAAAGTCAATGGGGAAGGCAAATTCACATTACAACCGTATTACTAACTGAACAACTTAGCAGGGATTTGCTTAACAACTGTGGCAATAAAGTGGGGCAAAATTCACCCAACAAATGCCTCACTTAGCGAGACATTTTTGGGCTCAATTGTGGTTGTAAGTCAAGGACGACCTGTATATAGGCAATAGAGATGGGAATGATGGTTGGCAATGAGAAGAAAAAAAATCGGATGCTAGCATTACTTTGCGCTGACTCAAGGAAATAGCACTTTAACTCAATTTATGTAATATTAGCTAAAGAATTTATACGGCTGCTGAATTCGAATGTTATGACTTTGAGTGATGCACAGGAAATCACAAACAAAGCAAAATGAATAACTGAGAACGTTTGATAGTGGAAATTGGACCCAATATGCCTTGGGAAGGAAGCTTCCATTCAGTCTAAGCAGAAGCAGGAAAATGTCCAGATCAGTATTCCCAAATTAGGTTGCTCCTCCTGATGTAATAAGATTCAGTTCCTGTCACTTCCTCTCAATGGGCAAGAAACTGATGGAGGATGGAAGGTGCAGGGGAACTAGCTATCTACAGAGGCTTAGACTATGAAACTTTTCTATACACCCCTACTGTATTTCAGTGGAGCTGTTATTTTGATACTGATGTTGACAGATCATTCCTGAAAATAATTGAATTACGATTATTGTACTACAAGTCTTTCTGGGGCACCAAAGTGCTTCTAGGTTGAAAGAGTTGAATGGTGACCTCACTGTTACCCGGGGACACCCAGCTGGGGGCTCCTTTCATATCCCCATTGAATTGCCCACCGAAGTGATACCCATCTATCTACTTGCAGTTGCTTGCTTTCTAATTACTGGGTTTGCAGTGGTGGGATACAAGCGGTACACCCGGGCATAACGGTGCCTGCTGGGAGCACCAGGTACCATTCCAGTACTGTGCTCCAGAGGGCCCACCCACCCATCCGCTCTCCTTACCGCTATTTGAGCCAATCGGGGCTTTCGCACATGCACACAGAGTGTACGGTGCCTGTGTGATGCTCTGATGAGCAGCTGGAGCATCGCGGGTGGTAAGTATGCATGCATGCACTGCGCGTATGCTGCGCACGTTCACATGGTGGACGCCGGGACCCGTTGCAGTGTACCAGTTGCAACGGGATCCAGACCCCAATACTGCTGGGTTGGCAGGAGCTGGAGCAAGTGACAGGAACTCACTGTGGTACACGGCAATAACCGGGTCTCAAATACGAGCCTGACCATTGTCAGTTCAGCATCCTAACTTCATGAGCCACCACACTCCTAGCAATTGAACTAAGCAATATCTAACATTATAGCCAGGGGTGGGTTTCAAAAATTTCAGGAATGAAATTTGGAACGATCTCCCCGTGGAGATTCGGACCCTCACCACCCTTCAGGCTTTCCGAAATGCCGTTAAGACCTGGCTGTTCCAGCAGGCCTGGGGCTCCTGAGTTCCACCCCTACTCGAATTGTTGTGCATGTTGTGACTTTTTAAATTGTTTTGTATTGTTGTTTGTTTTTTGTCTTTTTACTTTTTTGTATTGGGACCCTTCCCTTCTGGTTTGTCAGCCGCCCTGAATCCCTCCGGGCATAGGGCGGCATACAAGTCAAATAAACCAACCAACCAACCAGTAACGGGTTCTTGCCCTATGGTTGGGTGGGCATGGCTATGGTAGCCGTGGCCTAGTCAGCCTCCTGCATCATAGCAGGGGTGGTGGTGTTTTCAACTCCCCTGGGATCTGGGAGGCCTTCCAAGAGGCCGATTTTTCCCCCTCCCCGATTCTCTGTGTGGGCCCTGCACTTACCTCAAATCCAAAATGGGCCACGTAGAGACTCCTGGGAAGAGAGGGGTGGGCAGGACCAGCCAGGGGTGGAATTCAGAGGTTCTCTGAACTGGCCATAATGTTAGCTACAGGTTCTCCCATCCCAGGCGAACCTATAGCAGCCCACCCCTGATTATAGCACATCTTGTACTTGGATGAATGGATGGTTCCTTTTGTATGAGGTTGTCATGGACACAAAATTACCCCTTCTAGTTTTCAGTGCCAGCGATGTAGGACTTGAGTTTCCTTGTGGACCAAAAAAATCAGGCCTGACAATAATCAGCTATATAAACTTACAGTTAGAAAATGTTTCTGGGCAGTTAGAAAACCATGGAACAGGATGTAGATTTCAGTGGGCAGGTTGCCAGTTCCCTGTGAAAACATGAAGATCGGATGAAGAAACCTAAATCAACTTAAAAAAATAAAATCCTTTTTTTTTTTGAAGAGAGCAATCAATCTCCATGAATGTAATTAACAGATTGAGCAACTTTTTACATTCTTCAACACAAATAACCAGTTCTCTTCTGCTCCAAAGGAGCCATACAAGTGACAACATACTTAATTCATAATCCAATCAACAAGGCAATAAATTAAGGAATTTTGCAAACGATCTGAGTGTGCAGACATATTCAGTCAAGTCTGTAGTATAAAAAGGGAGGAGAGGAAAGAAGTTATTGTAAGTATGATTTTCTTTTCCTATTTGACAGTATTGTAGATCGCATTGTAACTGGCTGTAAACTGAGCGCATATAATCCAATATCTGATTTTTTGAAAAATATACACAACGCTGCACTTCAAAGGTTTGATGGCCTAGGCATTGGTATTTGATGGCTGTATCAAACAGGAAATGCTAATCTTAGTTATATTTGAAGGGTTGGTTATCCCATCAAGTTCAGCTTTATAAATTTGCATAAAGTAGGATAAGAGGCACCAATTGTCCTTTAGCAATTGTCTGATGGACACGGAGGAAATAGTTTGTGTACACTATTGTTAATTTGATTGTGAGCTCCTTGATCTATTGAGCTGCAGTGGGAAGTGACATAGACAAAAAAATAAATGGGGGGAAAACCCCCACAGGAAAACCTCTTATCCTTTTATTAGAATAATTAAAAGATGGTGAGATTCTTGACTCAAAGCACTTGAAATCTTGCCTCTCACCTAGGTCAGAGATTAAGATTGTCTCTCAAGATACAACAGTGGGAAGTGGAAGAGACAAAAATAAATGAAACGAAACATGGGAACCTTTTATCCTTTTATTAGATACAATTAAAGGTGATTAGATTTTTGACTCAAAGCACTTTGAAGACTTGCTTCCTACCTTGTGTCAGAGATTAAGATCTTCTCTCAAGATACAACAGGGCAGCTTTGATAGATTTATCCTGCCAGATAATAAGTTAAGGGTAGCAAAAACTATAAAGTATTTAGGAGGAATGTCTTGGAACTTCAGGCTAGTGTTGATATTTGCTGTTGGGATGGCTGATATGACTCCATTCCACATTCCACTGCTGGTTTGAACCTTGAAGATAGGAAATAGTTTGGAATCCGTAATATAGTTTCAAGAGA
Source organism: Thamnophis sirtalis (assembly GCF_051295495.1). Lineage (NCBI taxonomy): Eukaryota > Metazoa > Chordata > Lepidosauria > Squamata > Natricidae > Thamnophis > Thamnophis sirtalis. Next base: position 14,796,544 of record NW_028261392.1, read on the forward strand.
AAGAAAAGGTTAATCCTTTGTTTTCCTAAACATAGTTTAATAAGTGAGAAGCATTGCCCCATGCCTGAATATTAAGAGCCAAGGTGGCGCAGTGGTTAAATGCAGCACTGCAGGCTACTGCTAGATCAGCAGGTCAGCGGTTCAAATCTCACCGGCTCAGGGTTGACTCAGCCTTCCATCCTTCCGAGGTGGGTAAAATGAGGACCCAGATTGTTGGGGGCAATATGCTGACTCTCTGTAAACCGCTTAGAGAGGCCTGAAAGGCCTATGAAGCGGTATATAAGTCTACTGCTACTGCTATTGAATAGTAGCCTAGTTGAAGAATGTGCTTGATTGCATTTTAGACCTCTTTTGGTTGAAATTATGAGTGGAGTAGAAGAGAACAGGACAGAACAGACGGGACAAGACAAAACAAGACAGGACAGGACAGGACAGAATACTTTATTTGTTCAAGTATGATTAAACACACAAGGAATTTGTCTCCGGTGCAGAAGCTCTCAGTGTACATGCAAAGCAACAGAGTAATAATAACCATAATAATCATATTATTATTCAGTACCCAATAATAAGAGGCACTAAAGAAGATAAAAAGGATAATAATAAGGCAGCTTCCCAACACTAAGGCAATATGCTTTTCTATGGGGGGAAAGAGGCAATGTAAATAGAATAGAATGGAATGGAATGGAATAGAATAGAATAGAATAGAATAGAATAACAGAGTTGGAAGGGACCTTGGAGGTCTTCTAGTCCAACCTTCTGCTTAGGCAGTAAAACCTACACCACTTCAGACAAATGATTATCCAACATCTTCTAAAAGACTTCCAGTGTTGGGGCATTCACAACTTCTGGAGGCAAGCTGTTCCACTGATTAATTGTTCTAACTGTCAGGAGATTTCTCCTCAGTTCTAAGTTGCTTCTCTCCTTGATTAGTTTCCACCCATTGTTCCTTGTCCTACTCTCAGGTGCTTTGGAGAATAGCTTGACTCCCTCTTCTCTGTGGCAGCCCCTGAGATATTGGAAGACTGCTATCATGTCTCCCCTAGTCCTGCTTTTCACTAAATTAAACATACCCAGTTCTTGCAACCGTTCTTCATATGTTTTAGCCTCCAGTCGCCTAATCCTCTTGGTTGCTCTTCTCTGCACTCTTTCTAGAGTCTCCACATCTTTTCTACATTATGGCGACCAACACTGAATGCAGTCTTCCCAGTGTGGCCTTCCCAAGGCATTATAAAGTGGTATTAACCCTTCACATGATCTTGATTCTATCCCTCTATTCTATTGAATTCTATTCAACAAGATGTTTTGCATCACCTCAAAGCCTCTCGTAGCTTGTAGCATAGTCAGAGGAGTCAACTAGCCCGAAGCTCAGGTTCTAAGGTACTCTCCTAGGAAAGTAGTCATTTTGTTCTGCTGCCTTCCAATGTTGTTTTCTGAATTCTGTCCTTTGAACTCTGTGAATTGAAATGAAATAAAACGCAAGCCAAGTTTCCAAAGAGCAATGTCAGAGAAGGACCTGGATTTTGGCTTTGCATACAAATGCAGTTCCCGACAAAAGAGCTGGCCTGAAACCACTATGCGATCGAAAGTGAGCTGGGTGAACTAATTACTTACTTAGTAATAAAACAGGTTCTGTTGTTCCCTAGGGAAAAAAGAGATTTAATTTGATCATTTGATACTATATTTTATTCATTTTCTTTACACCTGTATGGATGCTTTATTGTGCAGGTAGCCCTCGCCTTACAATGACAAATGAGCACAGGATTTATGTTGCTAAGCAAGACAGTTGTTAAATGAATTTTGTCCCGTTTTACGACCTTTCCTGCCACAGTTATTAAGTGAATCACTGCAGTTATGAAGTTAGTATCATGGCTGTTAAGTGAATCTGGGACGTTGCTTGTCAGGAGGTCATCAAAGGGGATCCCATGACTACAAGACACTACAACCGTCATAAATACAAGTCAGTTGCTAAGTGTCTGAATTTTGATCACGTGACCATGGGGATGTTGCAACGGTCATAAATGTGAAAAGTGGTCGTAAGTCCCTTTATTCAGTGCCATTGTAGCTTTGAATGGTCACTAAATAACCTGTGGTAAGTAGCGTACTACCTATACAGTCTTGAGAATCGATTATTATTTTTGCAGTATTGCGGGGGGGGGGGGACGATGAGGGAAAGGGGAAGGTAAAAAGAAAAAGCAAAGAAAAAAGACAAGTGAAATTTACAAACAAAGCAGTAGTTGGACTGCATTCAACCCAGGCATTCTTGTAGTCATAATAGTATAGAACAGAACAGAACAGAACAGAAAGGAATGGAACGGAACGGAACGGAATAGAATATAGAATATGGAATGGAATAGAATGGAATGGAACGGAATGGAATAGAATGTAGAATAGAATAGAATAGAATAGAATAGAATAGAATAGAATAGAACGGAACGGAACGGAATGGAATGGAATGAAGGAAAGGAAAGGAAATAGAATGTAGAATAGAATAGAATGTAGAATAGAATAGAATAGAATAGAATAGAATGGAATGGAATGGAAAGGAATAGAATGGAAGGGAAGGGAATAGAATGTAGAATAGAATAGAATGTAGAATAGAATAGAATAGAATAGAATAGAATAGAATAGAATGGAAGGGAAGGGAAGGGAAGGGAAGGGAAGGGAAGGAAATGGAATGCAATGGAGTAGAATGTAGAATAGAATAGAATGTAGAATAAAGTAGAATGGAATGGAATGGAAAGGAAGGGAACGGAACGGAATAGAATATAGAATATGGAATGGAATAGAATGGAATGGAATGGAATAGAATGTAGAATAGAATAGAATAGAATAGAATAGAACAGAATAGAATGGAATGGAATGGAATGAAGGAAAGGAAAGGAAATAGAATGTAGAATAGAATAGAATGTAGAATAGAATAGAATAGAATGGAATGGAATGGAATGGAAAGGAATAGAATGGAAGGGAATAGAATGTAGAATAGAATAGAATGTAGAATAGAATAGAATAGAATAGAATAGAATAGAATAGAATAGAATAGAATAGAATGGAAGGGAAGGGAAGGAAATGGAATGCAATGGAGTAGAATGTAGAATAGAATAGAATGTAGAATAAAGTAGAATGGAATGGAATGGAAAGGAAGGGAAGGGAATGGAATAGAATATAGAATATAATAGAATGGAATGGAATGGAAGAGAAGGGAATGGAATAGAATAGAATGTAAAATAGAATAGAATGTAGAATAGAATGTAGAATAGAATAGAATGTAGAATAGAATAGAATGTAGAATAGAATAGAATGTAGAATAGAATAGAATGTAGAATAGAATAGAATGTAGAATATAATGGAATGGAAGGGAATGGAATAGAATGTAGAATGGAATGGAAGGGAAGGGAAGATAAATGAAGGGAATGGAAGGGAAGGGAATAGAAGGGAAGGGAATGGAATATAAAGTAGAATAGAATAGAATAGAATAGAATAGAATAGAATAGAATAGAATAGAATGCAGTGGAGTGGAGTGGAGTGGAATGGAATGGAATGGAATGGAATGGAATGGAATGGAATGGAAAGGAAGGGAAGGGAAGGGAATGGAATGGAATGTAGAATAGAATGGAATAGAATAGAATTACAAAATTGGAAGGTCTTCTAATCCTGCTTAGGCAGGAAACCCTACACCACTTCAGATTAAGTGGCCATTAAGGTTTCTTATCATATTACATGTATTAATGGTCAAGTAAGTTGCAGAAGCAGTATTCCAGTTTTTAAGGATTAAATTGTACAGAAATATTGGAATTTAACCATTAGGCTTGGAGTTTCTGAACAAATTTCTATTCCATTTCCCATTCTGACCTTGGAAAACAACAAACTCTTCACCCTAAGAACGAAGAGCTTAGTGTAAACAGTCTTGGCATGATCACTTTGATTCCTCCCTGAGTCTTATCAGATAAGCCTTATCAATACTGGCTTTGTGATCAGCCAGGCAAGAGTACATTTTTCAGCTAGCCTATTAAGGTCAGGTCAAGTTCTTGTTAAATAATACAAATATACATTTTTCTATTCTTTGTTTTCTTCCCACACTGGCATCATCCTTCCAAACTGCCAATTTGTCTTCTGAGGCCAAGCCTAATCAACCATACACAAGCCTTTTGTCACTTCCCCACCCCACCACAAACAGCCCCCACCCCAACCCACACTAATATCGACATCCCAGGAGTCTTTTGTTGAGGTAGGCTAAATCCAACTGAAATGCAATCTAGTTTTTGTTTCCTTTGTGGCTTGTTCTATACCTGCCACCTCCTGCGACCAGCAATTTGTAACACAGCCTTTTAGGGTAATTCGACACTGCAACCTAAGATGCTTGTCTCTCTCACTGCCCTTGGCTGTTTCATAAACCATCTTCAGAAACTCCAGTCTGACAGTGGTGAGTTAGCAATGATACTCAGTCTGGACTTTGGCCACCACAGGACCTACTTGGCCTGCCCTACTTTCTCACCCTTCCCAAAGGTAGGCTATGGCATGGCAGGGTGTAACAAGGTAGGGTGAGGTAGAGTAGGGTAGGGAAAGGTAAGGTAAGGCTGGGTAGGGTAGGGTAGGGCAAGTGGGGTAAGATAAAGTAGGCTAGGCTAAGGTAAGATAGGATAAGGTTAGATAGGGTAGGGCAAGGCAGAGTAGTGTAGTGTAGGGTAAGGTAGGGTAGCCTATGCTAGGCTACCCTAGGCTAGGCTAAGGTAAGTTAGGGTAGGCAAGGCTGGGGTTCTTGTGGCTCTCCAGCTGCCAATGAAGCTGGTGGAAGACTTGGACATTGAGGAGGTTGGGGAGGAACTTGGGCCAGTCCTGGAGTCTGGGGAAGGCTCTGATGGATGGTCTGTGTCGGAAGCAGAGATAGAGCCAGGGCCATCCGACATTTCCCAGCTGCCTTCAGAGTCGGAGATAAGTGGGGAAGAAGAACAGCTGGGGCCTGTTCCAGATGTCCCTATGCACAGAGCTGTCAGGAGAGGAGAACAACTGAGGAACAGGGGCCAACTTGGGTAGAAAGACACGCATCTGGACGCTGAATGGCCCTTCCCTGGCTGGGGAATAAATAGAAGCAAAAGGGGAGTGGTGCTTGTAGGAGACAACAGTTCATACTTCTTTGCTTATCATGGTTCAGTGCCTTCTTTCCAGGAATTAATTCACAGCTTTGCAACTGGAAGCTCCAGGCCTGGCAATTGTCCAAGGACTGATAAGGCCTGCTATTGCAATTAACCCTTGGAGGTCTGGAGAAGAGAATACAGGGAGTCCTTGACTTACAACAGTTCAGTTAGTAACCATTCAAAGTTACAACAGCACTGAAAACTGTTTTTCACACTTACAAGCCAGAGGTGGGTTGGTCCCGGTTCGGTGATTCTGCATGCATGTTAATAAAATAAAGTAATAATAGTGATGTTAATGGACTCTAATAGGAACATGGTGGGCAGAGAATGTTGCAAGAACAGCGGAGACAAGAAAGATCAAATAAAAGCAGAACCATCATAAATATGAGCCAGTTGCCAAGTGTCCAAATTTCGAGCACGTGATCTTGGGGATATTGCAATGGTCATAAGTGTGGGAAAATAGTCATTTCTCTTTTTTTTTTACTTCTGTTATAACTTTGATCCCTACATGAACTGCCGTAAGTCAAGGACTACTTATATTTTTAATAGCAAAACAAATAGCACATAAAGTTGCTGAGTAGATGCCAGAATGTCAGGCATCTTTGTTAAAATGCAATCGTCCCGCCATTACGGCAGGGGTGAAATCCAGCAGTTTCTGACAGGTTCTGGAGAACCAGTAGCGGAAATTTTGAGTAGTTCGGAGAACTGGCAAATGCCACCTCTGTCTGGCCCCAGAATGGGATGAGAATGGAGGTTTTGCAGTATCCTTCCCCTGCCACGCCCACCAAGCCATGCCCCGCAAGCCACACCATGCCCACCAGCCAGGCCCACAGAACCGGTAGTAAAAAAAAAAATTGAATTTCACCACTGCATTACAGTTATGATTTTCTGTTTCTGCGACGGGAAACTTTCACAGCAATGTTATTATCGACGTAGGTCAACCAGTCTTTTACAGAGATGCAAATTCATAGAACAGGAAGGAAAAGACAGATTTGGCACGGGGCAAGTGCTGGGTTCTGTCCTAGAATCTGCCAAGTAAGGTTGAAAAACTCTTCCCTATAATTTGATAGCCCTGCATTAGAAAATGATTCTGTGGCTTAAAGTTGATGTCAGCCAGCTTCCCATGAGCAGAGACTGAAAACCTCTGATTTATAGCATCCAGGGAAAAGGACCCTTCGCCTGCCAAAATCTGTGTTCATTCAGAGACATCATGCAGTAATCTAATAGTGGAAGAGTTGGGCACAAGCCAATAAAAAATCAACGATTTCAGCTATTTTAGTCTACCCTATTATAACTAGTGAGACAGTTCCCCCCCCCCTTGCATGCCATCACTCTGCTAAACAAATAATTGCCACAACACTGTCAAACTATTTACTAAGACTGTATTGCTACTACTCTTCTCATCCTTCCTGTTACCTATATCCTCCTACTTATGACTACAACCTTGCTGCAATAAATTTATATTGCTTTATTTAGTTTCCTAGTATGGTTTGATTGCTTATTTAGTATCCTATGAATATCACTAAGTGTTGTGTCTTATGATTCTTGATAAATGTATTTTTATGTACGCAGAGAGTATATGCACTGAAGACAAATTCCTTGTATATCCTATCACACTTGGCCAATAAAGAATTCTATTCTATTCTTTTCTATTCTGTTCTGTTCTGTTCTGTTCTGTTCCGTTCCGTTCCGTTCCGTTCCGTTCCATTCCATTCCATTCCATTGAGTGGGATTAGTTCTGTGCCCTAATCAGGTCTTCAACAATAAAATAGGCAAGGAAAGAGAGTAAACTCGACGAAAAAAGATGGATTGGAAAGAGAGAAGACCACAGACAGAGAAGAAATTGAAGCAAAGCAAATAAGAGATTTTAGCCTTCTTCGTAGAGCATGAACACAGGGGTGGAACGAATCCAATTCACCAAAGATGTTCTATTTGAAGCTTGTTATTCATCAAATCAACCACCATTTCAGAAGTATAGCTTGACACACTCATAGCATTAAATTCTGATTTCTTGAAGCCTTCATCAGCATTAAGCATCCAAGTCAAGATAGATGATAAATAAACACACAATGAACCTCTGTTATGGAATGTCCTACAATCTGTATAATGCTGTTTGGGTCTCTTTATGTATTAAAATAAAACAAAAAATATATAATAACATGATGCAAAATTTAGAAGAGAGATCTTCTGCTCTCTTGAGTAAAACATTAAACCCAGAGGTAGCGAGATCATAACTAAAATGATCAATCTCATGCTTTCAAATGACTCTGTTGATTCCATCCTGGGGCATATCTTTTTTCTGCATCTCAACCTCTCTGGATAACTAGATTACAAGTGAAGTGCAGGCTGGAAAACCCATATGTGGGACAAGACGAGACAAGACAAAATCACAAGTGATGGATCACCATAAGCATTTTCAGTTAAGAATGATCCTTCCAATCATTGAAATAAGCACGTGCCATGGTCATATGTACCATCAAAGCTGACACAGTAGAGTGTAGAAAAACTCAAAGAAGTAATGCAAGTTCAGAAGATGTAGAGAGACCTGGCCCCATAAAATTACCAAGAATCAAGAGATGACTGAATGGATATCATCATCATCATCATCATCATCATCATCATCATCATCATCATCATCATGGCCATGTCAACATCTGCTTTCCTGCTTGCTCATTTTCTTACAGCCATGGTTGGCTTAAAGTAAAACCAAGATTCACTGAAGTGAAGTTTATGTGGGGAGGAGGCCATATTGCTAAGCCAGATGGTAAAATTATATGGGTCAGAGACAACCTGTGTAGAAGGGATTCGTTGTCCTTCTTCAACAATGCTAGAATTCAAGGCTGGTTCAAATCTGTCTCCAACCCAAGAAGGAGGAAGTAGGATGGTGCCACTAGATCAACCCTCAAGTGCATTTGTTGAATTGAAATGTTGGAAATGGCATGTTGGCAGGGCCACTTAAATTCTTAGAGCCCACATTTGCCAAAAGTTGAACAAGCCTTTCAGCTAAAGGCCATAAACTATTTATTGCAGAAATATGAGATTGAAATAAGCTCCGCTGTCATTACTTTCTGAGGTAATTGGGCTTGTACAAAACAAATGGCAAGAGAAAAGTATGGAAACTTATAGAAACCAGCAGCACAATCATGGAAAATGTTGATAATTTTTTTTGAGAGGTAAAACAGACCATTTTCATCACCTCGTCATAAAACTCTCAAGGGCGCAGCAAGGCTTCTATGACAGATACAATTCATGCTTTTCTTTTGCATTTTATAACGAAGTTGCAGCCAAACTTTGAATATTGCAAACACAATCCAGAGACATATTAGCAATGTAAGGGGATATACGTACTGTAGTTATTTTGGGAAAACAAATACTTCAAGTTCCACTTCTCACTTTTATAAATTCTTCAAAAATACTGATCTAATAACACAGGTCTGTGACTAAAAAGTTGTTTGATTATTTTCATCTAATTTCCATGTATTTTGGTGTGCTGAAAACAAATAAAATATTGAAAAAACTCCTAGACATCATCATTTGCCACAACATGCAAAATTGTCTTCAAATTTATAAAAAAAATAATTTTTGGTATTTTTTTATATTATGGGTTTTTAACCAAATTTAAAGTCCAAATTACTATTAATTAATTCACATAAGTGCATTTAAGATATAAAATGCCAAAAAAAACCTTAAAAGGTTTGTCTGAGTTATGTAAAAAAAATATAGCACTGTAAATCTGATGGTCAGCAATATATACATAAGCTAAGCAAGTTTAAGTCTGTGCTTCTAATGGTAGAAGGGGTTAATCTTTCCTGAAGAATCCAGTGGGAGGGAGACACAGGGCATACAGCAGCATCTCCGGTCAGTGCAGGGGGTGTGGCCAGCACTGTGACGTCTCGTGTACAGACACAGAGCTGCTCTCTCCTGCATGCCACACTTGTGCACGAGTCATCCTCAGGTTCTTGGTTCTAGGCTGTGTTCACACTTTTTCATCGCAATTCATGTTAGCTCGTCATTCTTCAACCGTTATGTTATGGCTCCGCAAAAGTGTATTAATTTGCCAGACAGTTTCTGTTTCATTTGTGGTGAATATACAGCATTGAAGCAATAGCAGAATATTACAGACTTTGTGAAAAAAGTATACTTTGCATACTTTGGACTAAAAATTGGAGATCAAGATAAAGTTTGGGCGCCTCATAAAGTGTGCCAACGGTGTGTTGAGGACCTCCGAAACTGGTTCAAGGGTAAGAAAAAATCTTTCCATTATGGGATTCCTATGGTATGGTGAGAGCAAAAGAACCATAGTGATGACTGTTACTTTTGTTCATGCGATGTAAAAGGGTTTAATTCCAACTGGAAGCACTCCATTTCATACCCAAATCTTCACTCAGCAATTCATCCCATCCCCCTTGGCACAGATATACCAGTACCCAAGCCCCCTGCTACCTTGGAAGAGATACCTAGCTCCGCTGAAGGTGAAATCATACCTGAACCAGATGACGAATCAAGTTCTGACTTTAAAGATGATACAAGACCAAAATTGTTTTCTCAGGAGGAGATGAATGATTTGGTAAGACACTTGAATCTTCCTAAAGATGCCGCTGAGTTACTTGGATCAAAGCTGAAAAGCAGGAATTTATTGTTGCCAGGAGTGTCATCTTCATGGTTCAGACATCGTGAAAAGGAGTTTGTTCCTTGCTTCGCCCAGGAAGACAAGTTGGTTTATTGCATCGATGTCGAAGGTCTGATGGGTCAATTTAAAATCCAATATGATTCGGAGCAATGGTGTCTTTTTATAGATTCTTCAAAAAGAAGTCTCAAAGCAGTTTTACTCCACAACAGTTTTTACACTTCCATACCTGTAGGTCATTCCATACACTTGAAGGAAACCTACGAGAACTTGGAATTGGTTCTTCATAAACTTAAATATGAAGACCATGGTTGGCAAGTGTGTGGGGACTTGAAGGTCTTGTGCATGCTGCTTGGGCAACAAGCTGGGTATACCAAATACCCTTGTTTTCTGTGTCTATGGGACAGTCGAGACCAACAAAATCACTGGACCAAGAAGAGTTGGCAGCCGAGGGTACTAGCAGTTGGTGAAAAAAATGTCCTCCAAGAAACTTTGGTACCTTCCCAGAAAGTTCTTCTACCACCTCTCCGCATAAAATTGGGATTTATGAAGCAATTTGTAAAATCACTTCCAAGAGATGGAGAATACTTCAAATACTTGGTCACCAAGTTTTCATGCCTGTCGGAAGCAAAATTGAAGGAAAGTGTGTTCATCGGACCAGACATTAAAAGGCTTATAGTTGATCAAGAGTTTGTCAATATCATGATGGATCCTCAAAAATAAGGGTGGATTGCATTTAAAGAGGTTGTACAGAACTTTTTAGGCAATAACAAAGATCCTCACTACAAAAAGATCGTCGGAAGAATGCTGAAAGCATTTCAAGCTTTAGGTTGCCTGATGAGTTTGAAAATGCATTTCCTCCAGTCCCACCTTGACTACTTTCCTGAAAATTTGGGAGCTGTGAGTGAGGAACAAGGTGAACGATTCCACCAAGACATTAAAGAGATGGAAAGGAGATACCAGGGAAAATGGAGCATTACAATGATGGCAGACTACTGTTGGATGCTTCAGAGAGACATTCCAGATGCTACTCACCAGCGTAAATGCACCAAGAAGAGCCTCACAAGAAAGAAGAATTGAGTTTAGTGTGTGTAGGTGAGCTCATTTCAGTTCAAAAAAAGGTTTTTCATGAAATTATTGTAATAAAACTTTAATTTTGTAAGTCTATTTCCATTTATTTTGAGGTATTGCCTTAGTTAACATAGTTACTAAATTGTCAGGAAACGTGATGTTCTATGATAAAATGGAGGTCATTTTCGGATTCAGCGCACCAAAAAACATAAAAACTACGTGGAATAACCAAAACAACTCTTGAAAATGTTTTTTTGCAGACCTGTGAATCTTTCCAAATATCTTTCACTTAAGTGAAAACATGCCCACAAACACATGCCCACACCAAAATAAAGGATAATATGCCACCAGTTTCAATAGCCCATGTATTCTCAATTCTGCTTTGGATTTGGGCTGAAATCGCTGATACTTTTTCTCAATAAATCAGCATCTGTCTCAAAAACATACATGTTCTAAACCCTTTGCATTATGTTGTGACTAAATCTCACTAAAATTCAAGGAAAAGGTAGCTGAAACCATCTCAAACCTTATTGCCTTAAACATGAGTGCTACTTACAATGTTGTAACGGTTCATCTGTCCAAGCAATTGCTTTATTTTTGAAACACTTAGCAGCGGAAAACTTTTCAGGGGAATATTTTTATGCAACTAATAATTAAGAAGTGTTTTTTCAGATTTCTATGGACCTTCAGATGGCACTTAATGAATGCTACAACCATTTAAACATAAAGGCAATGCTTCTTGGCAAGATTTAGTACTAGGGTCCCAACCCAGATTAATTTATTGTATGGGAACATTAATTTAGCTGCTGTTGATCCAAGATAAGTTTAAGTTTATAAGTTTAATAACATTTATATGCCGCCCAATCCCGTAGGACTCCGGGCGGCTTACAGTACAGAATAAATCAAGAAAAAAAATAAAATAGAAGGAAAGAAAAGATAGATTTAAAAAACACCTCATGCACTCCGTTCTAAATGGGGCTGGAGCGTATTTTGGGGTCAACAGCCCCAGGCCTGCCGGAACAGCCAGGTTTTAATGGCTTTCCAGAATGCCGAGAGAGTGGGATGTGCCGAATTAATCAGGTGCAAAGATAAAGAAGCCAAGCTAATATTTTCCAATAGTTCAGAAATGGTAGTAGCTTAACTGAGTGTGTTGGCATTGCAAAGAAAGACATTGTGATACCTACTGTATCACCACTACAATTCCACACATACTGAAGTAGAAACAAATTAATCAATCCTGTTTTATCATAAACCTAACATGTGTCCAGATCATGCATGTCTAATATTTCATGAATTTTATTGTATGACACCCTGTGTGTGTGAGATGGGGGACCATTTGATCAATCAATCAATAAAATGATTACAGGCAGTCCTCAACTTTCAACTGTTCACTTAGCGACTGTGTGAAGTTTCAATGGCATTGAAAAAAAAGTGATTTTGTTTTTCACACTTATGACTGTGGAAGCAAATGATTTATATTCGATGCTTGGCGATTGACTCAGACTTATGACGGTTTCTGTGTCCCGGCATCACGCGATCCCCTTTTGCGACCTTCTGACAAGCACAGTCAACCGGGAAGCCAGATTCACTTAACAACTGTGTGACTAACTTAACAACTGCAGTGATTCACTTAACATGTGTGTGGCAAGAAAACTCATAAAATGGGGCAAAGCTCACCTAACTCATTTCTCACTTAGTGACATAAATTCTGGGCTCAATTGTTGTCATAAGTCAAGGACTATCTGTATTTTAGATATGGCCTGATTTTCTCAAACAAAAAAAAAAAAAGAGATAGATTGCATGTGTGATAGATACATGGTCTGCATTGAATTTGTTCAAAAGTGTTCTTCAGGAGGGATTAACTTGAAATTGGTTGATATGATGTCAAGTGTTAAGCAAGTTCTCCTTCATCGACTGATCCTTCATCTACTGACCACAATTCCCATCATCCCCAGCCAAACAGCCTTTGGGGAAAGTTGAACTACTATAGCAATAGCAATAGCAATAGCAGTTAGACTTATATACCGCTTCATAGGGCTTTCAGCCCTCTCTAAGCGGTTTACAGAGTCAGCATATTGCCCTCAACAACAATCCGGGTCCTCATCCGGGTCCTACATCTTAAATAACAGTTGCAGACTGCAATGCAATTCCCAAATTAGAAGCATTTTCAATAGGCTATTCACCTTCGTTCCTGGTAGAATAATACTGGATCAGTTACTTGAAGATTTTTTTTAAAAAAAATACAAGAACAGTTAACCAATTAATTTGTAGTGTAATAAAATAGCATTTAGACTTATATACTGCTTCACGTTGTTTTACAGCCCTCTCTAAGCAGTTTACAGAATCAGCATATTTCCCCCAGCAATCTGGCTCCTCATTTTACTGACCTTGGAAGGATGGAAACTGAGTCAACCTTCATCCTGGTGAGATTCAATCTGTCAAACTGCTGGCAGCTGGCAAGCAGCAGAAGTAGCTTGCAGTACTGCACTCCAACCACTGTGCCACTGCATCTTAAATTAAGTTTGGACTTGCAAATGTCAGAAACTCCTACCTACTCCTATTTTCCTCACAACAAACTTATAAACTGGGTTGAAAGGGAATGACTGGCCCAAAGCCAGCCAGCTAGCTATCATGCCTAAGGTGGAACTAGAATTCACAGTCACCTGGCTTCTAGCCTGGTGCCTTAACCACGAGAGCAAACTCACTCTCTGATTTGATCATCTGATAATTTATAACTGACAGTCTGATCAAATTGACCAATCTGATTTAATCAAATCTTGATAATCATTGTTGGCAGTTTTGAAGATTATGGTCCAATACATTTACATGGTACCAGATTTAGAAAGGTTGTTTTATAATGTCCCCAAACTTGCAGTATAGCAATATGGCTTATGTACAAAACCAAGTTTTTTTGGCAGACTAATCTCTCTCTCCCTATCTATCATCCATCCATCCATCCATCCTTCCTTCCTTCCTTCCTTCCTTCCTTCCTTCCTTCCTTCCTTCTTTCTTTCTTTCTTTCTTTCTTTCTTTCTTCCTTTCTTTATGGAACCGTTGCTTAAGAAAGCATAGCAGTCACATTTTCTCACATTGCCATAAATATATGACCTACACATGCATATCTCCATGCATGATGAAAACAAGATTTCAGAATTACAAATACTTTCTCAAAAGGTGAAACCATCCTTGGGTTAGATAGCAGTGTCTCAATATCTAAGGAGCTGTCACAAAGAAGAGGAAGTCAACCTATTCTCCAAAGCACCTGAAGGCAGGACGAGAAGATGGAAACTTCTCGTTTAGATGGAAACTAATCAAGGAGAAAACCAACCTAGAAATAAGGAGAAATTTCCTGAACAAGTTAGAAGAATGAAGCATTGTAGGGACTTGCCTTCAGAGGTTATGGGTACTCCAAAACTGGAGGTTTTTAAGAAGAGATTGGACAAAGATTTATCTGAAATGGTATAGCGTCTCCTGCTTGAGCAAGAGGTTGGACTAGAAGACCTCCAATGTCCCGTACAACTCTGTTATTCGGTCATTCTATGAGGTGTCACAAAAAGTCACAGGTTACATCAACAGGAGCACTTTGTGATCTGAAGTCATATATCCAACTTCAATGTTCAGAATTGTCCCATGTTGACTGAAGATGTTGGGAGAAGAAAGACAAGATACACAAGGAAGCCACTGGTTTGTAAAACTGTTCTGTTAGGCAGAAAATGTATCCGCAGCTTCAACTGCCCCAAAGATAAAGCTGATTTTATCATATACAAACAATCATTTCTGATACACTTAAATTCAACTCTTCAAACATGCAACGCCCATGTGCAAATAAACAGCAGTATATAACTGCACTAGTAATTCGCAAAACAGGCCACATTCCCACGTCCATTTGTGAATTTAATTCATAAGGCATTTCATTATCTGTCACTGGAAGGAGAATTTCCCAATTCCTTTCCAGAATTTCTGCTGGGATCCAACCAGCACAATCATGACGACATTCTTAAACTATTTCAGATTGGAAAAGGACAATGAGGACACCTCAACACGGCTGTCAGCTGATTTCATAAAAAATAACAATCTCATTTCTCTCTCTCTCTCTCTCTCTCTCTCTCTCTCTCTCTCTCTCTCTCTCTCTCTCTCTCTCTCTCTCTCTCTCTCTCTCTCTCTTTCACGCACACACGTGTGGCAGATTTTATTTACTTGTTGTCTGTGTAATCAGTACTCTGGACTTGGAAGGTTGGACTTTGAAAGACAAAAAGATTGTTTAATACAACCGGGTGTTAATTTTGTTTTCCTGCGAGAACCTTGGAAGCAGAAGAACACGTACCTAGGCAGAATCAGCTCCAGCAATGATGCATCAACCAGAAGCTTGGCTTAAACTAGAGTGAATTCAGATTTCCAGAAAAAATTCTTCTGTTTCTGGCTTTCCTACTCTTTGCATGGAACTTATTTTTTGCACTTTTCATAAGCCAGGCCTGGCTGAATAATGAACCGAAATAATGAAAGGCATTGTTTATGTACCTATTGAAAATGGGAACAGTGTACCTTAAATGAGCCGAGGTGGCACAGTGGTTAGGGTGCAGTACTGCAGGCCACTTCAACTGACTGTTATCTGCAGTTCAGCGGTTCAAATCTCACCGGCTCAAGGTTGACTCAGCCTTCCATCCTTCCGAGGTGGGTGAAATGAGGACCCAGACTGTGGGGGTGATATGCTGACTCTGTAAACCACTTAGAGAGGGCTGAAAGCCCTATGAAGTGGTATATAAGTCTAACTGCTATTGCTATTGCTATTGCTAAATACCTACAAACACAATCCATTTCCCCAGGCAATGTAATTCTGTAACTGGGCCATATTCATATTTGTTGTCGTTAGTGGGGGGAAAGAAACGTTGCTATCAAATACAGGTAGTTCTCGACATACGACTACAATTGAACCCAAAATTTATGTTGCTAAGTGAGACATTCGTTCAGTGAATTTTGCCCCATTATACAACCTTTCTTGCCAACGTGCTTAAGCAAATCACTGCAGCTGCTAGGTTGTTAAGTGAATTGGGCTTCCCCATTGACTTTGCTCGTCAGAAGGTCTCAAAAAAGCGATCACATGACCCCAGGACACTGCCACCGTCACAAATATGAGTCAGTTGCCAAGTGTCTGAATTTTGATCACTTGACCACGGGGATACTGCAATGGTTGTAAGTGTGAACCATGGTCATAAGTCACTTTTTTTCATTGCCGCTGTAAACTCCAACAGTCATTACCCTGTTTCCCTGAAAAAAAAGACTTCCCCAGATAATAAGCTCAATTGGGCTTTTGAGCGCATGCGCTAAAATAAGCCCTCCCCAAAAATAAGCCCTCCCCCAAAATATTGCAACACAGCTGCAGCTATGAGGTGACCACGCTCGCCTCCTCCTGCCCCTCAAAAATAATAAGACCTCCCCGAAAATAAAGCCAAATGTTTATTTCGAGGGACAAAAGAAAATAAGACCCTGTCTTATTTTCGGGGAAACATGGTAAGTGAACTGTCTTAAGTTGAGAACGACCTGTATAATTGACTTTTTTGGAGGACAAAGGTCATAGTTGAATGCAATATTGCCACTACTGATTATCTTAAGTTCTTTAACAGCCTTTATCATTTAGCTCTACTTTTGTATATATTTCTGGATCCCCTTATCACCAAACAAAAGCTTAGAAAAATATATTTGATACCTGCTTCTTTTTCTAAGCATCCTAATCCCAGAGGCAATTGCTCAATTCAAAGAAGTGAAGGGTACGGAGGGGGAAAAAAATGACAAACAGCCTGGTTTAATTTCAAACGTTAATATATTTTCTATTTTATAGGGAATATATGTATTTTTCACCCCTAATCTGCAGCAATGGTGGCATCCTCATAAAAAGGGGTGAAATTTGTAAGATGCCTCTTAAAATAAATATTTATTTTTTTTATAAAATAATAAAACTTCAAATAAATATTCTTTACACTAGACAATATATTGAAAAAAAAATAGAAAATAAAGACTCC
This sequence comes from Thamnophis sirtalis, assembly GCF_051295495.1. Classification (NCBI taxonomy): domain Eukaryota; kingdom Metazoa; phylum Chordata; class Lepidosauria; order Squamata; family Natricidae; genus Thamnophis; species Thamnophis sirtalis. Next base: position 14,813,391 of record NW_028261392.1, read on the forward strand.
ATTTTACTGCAACTGTCCAAAAAGGGGGAAAAAAAAGATTCAGAGATTTGCCATTGAAGGGCTTCATAAGGCCAAAAAAAAGAGAGGAAAAAATACAATCTAAGCCATATGGATTGATTCACATTCTTTTGAATGTACAACATATTAGTATAATATTTTGTGACCTGTGTGCCATACTTGCGCTTCTGTTGTGTTTTCACAGTTGAAAATATCCTATATACAAAAATATAGCACATCTCTGGCAGAAAATAACTGGGAGCAGGTTGAAGTAGTTTCCTAATTTACAAGTGTACTAATTCCTTTAAAAAACACACAAACGCACAACACGCGAGTTTGCTTAGAAGTAGCTCAAGTCTCTTTAGCTTATGCAATACTTTAGGTGCTGCCAAGTGTATTCCCACTCTGGATCTCCCTGGGTGGATTCTTAAGAAGGGTCTCCATGAGGTTGGACTTTTCTCATTGCTGCCCCACCACCACCAAGAAACAGTGCCACAGTTACAGATCACTTAGTTGCTGCCTCCCCCTCGATGTTCCATCGTCATCCTTGTTTACCCGATTAGTGATGCTATGTTGGCTTGTCAATATTCCTGGGTGGGACTTTGGGAACTTTACAGCAAACCGTGTTGGATTGTTTACAGCGACAGCCTGGCCTGTTGACTTGGTCGTAACAGCCCTGGCACAATTTAAGGCAACCCTTGGCTGGTAGGTAACACCACAAGCAAGGCAGAACGAGGGACAAAACGCCCATGGTGGACCACCGAGTGCAACAGTGGGCCTGGCTACATGAACAGGGATTATCGGCACAGTTGTCCTCATCGTCGTTGGAGCAGTGGTAGAAAAGACCTTTCACGCAACAGACACAGGTCCCGTAATCTACCATGTTCTGCGCTGAGCAAAGACATTGCTTATCACAGATCCAACAGGACGGAAGAGTCCGCGGATAAGTGCATTCCTTGCACTTGCACTTCCCACAGTCCTCACATCGGTAGGCGTGCATATGCAAATTCTCTTTGCTGATGGGTTTCAGCTCCCGAGACTTCAGTTCCGATTTCGGCTGTACTCGTATTATCCCCTCGACCACCGTCCCCAAGGACGACCCCAGAAGCCTCTGTTCGGATGAATTGCTACTCGTACTTGTCCTCGTGCTCCCACGCGAGCTGGTGCTGCTGACCGTGCTGATGGAACGGGAGAGCGGGAGTCGAGAAGAAGCATGGACCTGGGGATGGGGAAGCCTGTTCAGATGACGCTGCGGCTCCGTCAAGTCGTGCGGTCTTTCGCTCTTGTGCTGGACCACCGCTGGACGTGGTGCTGGCTTCAGTCCCGGTCGGGGAGCCACCGTAGGAGGTTCCGTGTATTCATTCGTGTTTCGGATCGCCTTGATCTGGTCCAAGGACAAGACGTGGACTTGTTGTGCTAGGACATCCCTCAGGTCAGAGTCTCCAAATTGTCTCCCGGGGTCATGCTGGCCTTGAAGTAAGGGTTGTAACCCACTGCCATTCTGAGCTCTCGTCTCCATCAGTATCCTGAACAGCTCTCACTCCAGGAAGCTTAGAACACATCTGAAATCCTAAGTGGAAGAAAGAGAGGGTGGGTTAGGGTTATTTTGCATATCCAAATATGGAGGTTTGCTTTTTCCAGGCAAGGTAACTGGGTGCAGCCTCGCACCCAGTCTCAGGAAGGACAGTCAATCAACTGAAGTCTTGATCTTGAAATAAACACACGCTTTAAGGAAACCAAGCTTTATTTGCTAACCTGAATTGGGCCAAGTTTATGGAACACTGCTTCCAATACTTCCTTGGAATTGTGACTTCCGATAGCAACACTGTAAATCACTCTGCAGCTTTTGCACCCTTGACACAAACTTAAGTTTGCTCCGAAGGGGACACTTGGCAAGCAGCTGCAGGTTGGCTCCCTCCACAATCCTGATCAGTGAACCTAGTGAAAAATCTGTCTCTTATCTCCTTCGCTTTACTTTTAGGGTTCACATCTGAATGAAGCTCCAGATGGGCTTTTCAGATTATTGCCCCAGATAGAAAAACCTTACATAAAGTATAGATGGGAGCCGGCTGATTTCAAGGAACTTATTCGGCAAGTATGAGAATATAGGATTGAGGATTGAGTTTGGTCCTCTTTAAGTTTGTAGAATTATAATACAGGTAGTCCTTGACATATGACCATTCATTGAGTGACCATTCAAAGTTAAGACTCTGAAAAAGTGGCTTATGACCCCCTTTTATTGTATCATCTTCAAGGTCACATGATCAAAATTCGAACCCTTGGCAACTGGCATGTATTTATGAAAGCTGCATGTATTTTTATGCAGTGCCCTGGGGTCGTGGGATCACTTTTGTGACCTTCTGACAAGGAAAATCAACGGGCAAGCCAGATTCACTTTGCAACAGGATTACTAGCTCAACAACTGCAGCAATTCACTTAACAACTGTGGCAAGAAATGTTGCCAAATTGGGGGGGGGGATGACAAACCTAACCACACCTCGCTTAGCACCAGAAACGTCAAGCTCAATTGCGGTTGTAAGTTGAGGACTACCGGAAGTATCCCCGAAGCTCTGTGAGCAAAATGGGAGCCAGCAGAAGAAGTAGCTCTGACATTATATGGCAATCTAGGGAAAATGTGGCAGCATATGAAACATGAAGACAAGGCAGAGAGGAAAAGGAAATAATTCTATGCAAAAGTAGCAGGAAAGAGTCAGGAACAATAAGAATGTTTGAATAAACAAATACTTTTTTGAGTATTAGAGGTCAGTCTTACGTGAGATGGGGGAAAAAAAACCACCCCAAAAGCCAGACTTTCTCTCCCTTCAAAATTCTGCATTTGTGTTCTACTTTGCAATTCAAAATACCAGCAGCGAATACCAACATTACAATGCTAAGCACTGTCAGCGTTTGCATTGTGCATTCATAACACCCAGAGATAATCCATTCACTTCCTGAACATTGCCAGAAAAGGTGCTTTGGGCTTAACATGGGCAAACATCCTACACGTTAACAATAAATCACACAATTCCAGGAACAGCCATGTGACACCGCTTGCTTCAACTTAAAACTGGGCTTTGCTAAAAGCATATTGCTTACGCGGAAAGAAGCCACAATGAACTATGCTCGAAGTAACAAAGATGTCAAACTGAACTGGGGGGGGGGGGGGAGAGAGAAGAAAGCTGAAATTCTTACTTTTTTTAAAAAAGCAAGATCTATTTTATAAAGGGTTTCCTCTGACTGGTAAAGACAAACAAGCTAAACGTTATTATATTCCCTGCAAATTCAGCACAGCACTCTCTCGGATATACAAGCATTCAAACATTGCCTTGTCCAGTAAAAGTTTGCAGGATTTATTTCTCAGGGGAAACCTGCAGGAAAGGGTCCCAAACTTGTGGCCATTCTCTTGCAAATTATTTAATTCCTAACCCCCCCTCCCTCCCCCCCCAAAAAAACACAACCAACCACCCCACTTTGGAGAAGCACTTAAAATCCCGACTTCTTCAATTTGCCTTCTATAAGAACATGAACAAACAGAACTCCTTGTTACTACTGCTGGATGAAAGTCAGGTACAGACCTATTTTGCAATAACCGTATTAAAAAGGGTGTTGCTTTTTTCAAAATCCTGCATGGGGGGGGAAGGGGGGGAGGAAATGCAGGAACCCGGAGGCTTCATATTGTAAATTTAAGGATTTCCTGGCTGGGCTGTTAATAAGATTGCCTTATCAGGAAACTTTTGCTCTCTTCCTTCTTCCCTCTCCTCCTTCTCTCTCCTCCCCAAGCAGGGAATCTGACTCTTGCTTATGTAAAAGCCTTCTAGGTTGCAGCCCATTCAAGAGTACCAAGTCAGGTATTCTCTCTTATTCCTTTACCTGGCCTAAATCAGATCAGACTCCCTCTCAGTTGTATTTTCATAGGGTGTTATCCTCTCCTCCTGTAAGTCTCTTATTTAGAGCCCAGGAGGAAAAAAAAATGCTTTAAAAGGCAGCGTTCTCTCTCTCTCTAGTCACTCTTCGATTTGATCTGCATAAAATGTCAAGCGATCTCTCTCTCTCTCCCCCCTCCTCACAAAAAATAACACACACACACCCCAAGCCACGATATAAACAGCAGGCTGAATTCCCCCCTCCCCAAAAATATCATTGCCCATAGAAGGGCTGGGGGGGGGGGAGGTGGTAGTGGAGAAAGCTTGACCTATGAATAAGACAAAAGTCTCATTTTCCCTAGTCTACAAATAGATTGATTTCTCTATGAATGTCTGGCAGGTGTTGAGAAGAAGAATAAAAAAAGAGAGGGCAGTTAAACTCCTCTTTTAAAAGGGATGGTTTCTCCCACCATTGATATATGTGTATATTTAGCTAAATGGCTTTTCTGCCAGTGTCAAAAATCAAGGTTTATTCTCAGGGAGAATGGGGAAAAAACTGTTCTCAGTGAACTTTCTAAACAGTTTTCTCTCTCTCTCTCTCCTTCTCTCTCTCTCTTTCTCTCCTCTCTCTCTCTCTCCTTCTCTCTCTCCTTTCT